>NC_135534.1:159302619-159432619 GCF_045843805.1 Urocitellus parryii | reverse complement strand
GTTCAAAACCAGCCTCAGCAATGATGATACACTAAGCAACTCAGTGAGACCCTGTCTCTACATAAAAAAAAAAAAAAAATTAAAAAAAAATAGGGCTGGGGATGTGGCTCAGTGGTTGAGTGCCCTGAGTTCAATCCTGGTACCAAAAACAGAAAGAAAGAAAAGAAAAAGGATTTAGGAAAAAGTTATCAATGATTATCCTAGAATTAAAACTAGAAGATTGTTTTAGTCAGCTTTTTCACTGCTGTGACTAAAGGATCTGACCAGCACAACTGTAGGGGACGGAAAAGTTTATTTGAGGGCTTATGGTTTCAGAGCTCTTAGCCAAAGAAGGCAGGCTCCATTCCTCAGGGCTTGAGGTAAGGCTGAATATCATGGCAGGAAAGGGCAGAGGAGGAAAGCAGCTCACATCATGGTGATCAAGAAGCACACAGAGAAAGTCCACTCTCCATATACAAATATAAATCCAAAGCCCATGCCCCAATTCCCACCCCCTCCAGCCACACTCTACTACTTCAGTTAATCCCTGACGGGATTAGGCTAAGGTTATAACCCAATCATTTCTCCTCCAAACTTTACTGCATCATTTCACATCTGAGCTTTTGGGGAACACTTCATATCCAAACCATAACAAAGATCAAGAAAGTATTGACAAGTAAACAAACTGTGAAAATCTGTGATAAACATTATACAGAACTAATTTCCCTAACATGTATCTAAAAGACTACGAATATCAGTAAGCAAACAAGATAAAAATACAAACTAACAGAATGTTCAACAAAATTTTTAAAAAACTATATGAAAAGTAAAAGTGCAAAACCTAATTTCCAATGAGATGAAAAACAAAAGAATGATATTGTTTTGAAAATCAAAAAGGTTGATTTTAAGTGATAATAAATGCTTGTATGACAAGTGAACAATCTCATACACTGTGAGAAGAAACAGTAAAACCTTGATGGAATACAGTTTAACACAGAACATGCAAAAGCCTTAGGTTCATGGTCTTTGAAAACTTTAAGGAATTTTTCTTAAGTAAACAACCAGAGATAAACATAAATATATGAGTAAAAATGTTTGACCATAGCATCAGAAACAGATTAAATAGGAAAAAAATTAAAATGAACTGACATAAGTAGAGAAATGTTTGGGTTTAAATAAAGCTCATTTCCTACAATATTAAATAATAGAAGAAATACTTCAAATATGTTAGATCATATTATAAGAAAGCAGGATACAAATATATTATATGATTTTAATTATAAAGAATACACATTTTCAATTTAGTTGGTACTCTTTTTACTCCAAGTCCACACATTCTTTAGGTCTTCACCAATATCTGGGGCTAAAGGAAAAGCCCAGACTGGGGACCCAAGACCTGCTTTCCCTAGATCTCACTTCAAACTATAGATGTTAAGAAGTAATGCTAATAGTTCTTTGGAAGACTGAATAAAGGAAAGAAAATTACAAAAAAAAAAAAAAAAAGAAGTAATGCTAGGTAAAGATCTCTCTATTCCTAATTATAATGCCCGGTCATTATCATCATCATCTGCTTTGAATTCATTAGGACTAATCTCATCATCCCTTTTGTTTATATTTATAGGAGTTACCAAAAAGAACCCTAATTCCCCTGTCAACTCTTATGGAATTAATCTACTCTTAATGCTAGCTGTGAATTACTTTTAAAAAGGCAGAAACAAAAACCACCACCAACAAAAACAGATAAGGTTCTTATTTATTTTATGTCAAACTGTCCAGGCAGATTTTGATAAGAACCAAAAACACAACTAAAGAGTACTCTGCCACCCTCCTATTCTCTATTTTGCCTTTTACAATTTAACATGGTTTGGATTCTCATTTTGTATTCCATGTCCCCTCAACTCATTATTTTTTCCATCACGATGTGTTTCTACACTATGTTCTGAGTAATTTTATCAGCTTTATAGTCTAATTTTCTAAGTCTCTCTTTAACACAGTAACTCATTATATGATGGATATTCATCAAAACCAGGTAGACAGCATAAGAAATCAATGTAACTGACCAATAATATTTATAAACACTAACTTTTAAAAAAATCAAATAAAAATCCAATAAAAAACTAAAGCTGCATAAAATAAACTAGGAATGGCCAAGAATAAAAAGATTAAACAAATGATAAAATTTATGACCCATTCCTGATATTAGTTAATCAGCTCATAAACCTGATAAAAGGTCATCAATATGAAATTATGGCTAACTTCTTTCTCCATGAAGAAATATTACAATCCCCTTTAAAATAGGAAGAATGTAAGGACACCCATTTTCACTACTTCCACTAAACATTTGGTGAACTACATAGAAATTGGTAAAAAATATTAGAGTTTTTAAGAAAGAAACAAAACTGCCTTCATTTGCAGAAGATATAAATATCTACATAGAAAGCCAAGGGGAATTTATAAAAAGAGAGAAAGATTGATTAGCAAGTTGGCTGAATATAAGCTAAACATTTTTAAAAATTCAACTATCAACTGTAATTCTATGCAAAAAAAACAATGTAACAAAAATGCAAATAATTAAAATACCAACAAAAATGTAAGCTACTCAGAGACAAAAGTAGTAAAAAGATATGTAATACCTTTGTGGATAAACTATAAAACTTTATTTAAATATGTTAGAGAAGACTTAAAGGATACATAGAATATCCATAGATAAAAAAATACTTGTAATAGTATAGTAAAGATGTTAGTTCTGCTCAAATAATCTGCAAAGGTTTTTTCAGGTAAGTTGATGAATATTTACAGTATTATATTGGAGAACAAATGGTAGAAAAAATCCAAAACAGCACTGAAAAATAATAAAGTGAGGAGGCTTATCACATCAGTTATTATGGCTCCTTAGAAAGCTACAATAATGAATAGAGTTGATGTCTAAAAGATTAAAGAAATTAACCAATACAAATAAATACAGAACCAGAAATAAACCTATACAAATATGAACAATATAAACATGTAGTAATAAATGTCACAGTAGGCACTACAGATCACTGAGAAAAAGTAATTACTTTAACAACAAAGAGTATTGAGACAAACAAAAATCCAGGGTTTTTTTTTTTAAGTTAAAATTTCTTATTACACCGAACACAAAAATCAATCCCACATAGATTTAAAACTAACATGCATAAAGTCAAAACAATTATACTTCAGATGGAAATAAAAGAAAACTTCTTTATGATATCAGAATAAGGTAGGATTTTTTAAAACAAGATACAATGTACCCCAACTTACAGGTTGAAACTTACCTATATTAAAATTAATAACTTCATTTTTGAAAAGTCATAATAACATAAGTAAAATTAAAAAGCTACAAACAAGATTACTACAACTTGTAAGTTGTACAAAGTGCTAGCTGATCTCTATACTCATTTCCTCCTTTAGAAAATGAGAACATATTTCCCAATCTTCTTTGAAATTGTATTCTATGTGGAAAAATAAAATTGAGTTCTGAACATTGGCAGGCTGGTAAAAGTAAATATGTGCCACTTCTAAGGGTAATTAATTAAACCCCCTACTTGGTCTTTTCTATAGATTCTTTTCCTTTTCTGGCTGGTGGAGTAAAATTGACCCAAAGACCACAATGGGAGCCATGTTTTAGACATTAAATCCAAATAATAGAAGGAAATTACAAGTTGAAAGCCCAAATAATACCCATTTTGTATTGTCATAAAAGTAAGAAGTAAATTATTTTAAGGCATAGATATCTAGAGATTATATATAATAGAAGCTGACATTATGTTAAAAATGCAATGAGAAATATTAGTATCCAAAATAAAGAACTTCAGTGAAAAGAAAAACAGTTTAATTGAAAAATGGGCACAAGAAAATGTGTTGAATATGTGTCCAAGAAATACCTTCACAAACTACAATGTTTAATTCCATTTCTCACTGTAACTGTATTGTTTCAAGGAATCTTGCATTATGAGGCAATGAAAGAAGTTCAGAGGTGAAATGATTGGGTTATAAGAGTCTTAACCCAATCAGTGATTTGATCCCCTGATAAGGATTAACTCAATAGTAACTGAAGTGGTAGGGTGTGGCTAAAGGAGGTGGGAATTTTGTATGGGGTGAGTGAATTCTCTCTCTCAGCTTTCAGATCATGAAGTAAGCTGCTTTCCTCTGCCACACTTTCCCACCATGATGTTCACCCTCACCTTGAGCCCTGAGGAATGGAGCCAACATTCTATGGAATAAGACCTCTGAAACTGTGAGACCCCAAATAAACTCTTCCTCCTTTAAAATTGTTCTGGCCACATCTTTTAATCACAGCAGCAAAATTGCTGACTAAAACAGTCTTATTCCATTTTTATCTTATAAAGCAACAATTTATTCCTCATAAAACAAGAGACTGAGAAGTTCAAGATCAAAGCATTAGCAGGTCTGGTATTTGGTAGCTCAAAGATGGCACTGTCCTGCAGTAAATGCAGATGGTGGAAGGGGTGAGTGGTCCCTCTCAGGCTCTTGTTACAATCTCATTCATAGTAGTAAAGTGTTCCCATTGCTCCATCTCCAAACACCACCCAAATGTCCTATCTCTGAATACCCTCAAATTAGAGAATGAGTTTCAACATATGAAAAGGAGTAGAGGACACATCCAGACAGTGCCACAAATTGTAGTTTATTCACACAATTCACATGTAAACAGAAGGGGAAAAGAATTACAGCTACATTGAACAACAAAAATGATTTTTAAAAAATTCTAGTCACCGAGCAAGATATACACAGATGATGATGTTTTGAAGATGATGATGCAAGGCTAATAGGCAGAAATTAATAAACACAAAATTCAAAAGAGTAATTATCTGTTGGGGACAAAACACAGGATTAGGGAATAACACATAAGTAGCATCAAAAGTACTGGTAATGATTGCTGACAGGTAAATAGATATCATTTACTCTTTTATAGGTTTCAAATATTTTGTAATAAAATTTTTAAAATAAATGAAAACATGAGGGTAAACATAAAGAAAACTCTCTATAATGTTGGAAAAAAGGGTAGCTGTGAAAAGGAATTAAAATAAACAAAACTTTGGTTAAAATTTGCAACTCTGATCTTATGATCCTTAGATACATTGGCATTTCATTCGCAAGTAAATATAATAAATTTAAGGCTTAGGTTTCTCTCTTGTCCTATACTGGAAGATATTCCTCCAAGGCAATAAACTGAGCACTTCTGCATGAAAAAGATAATCACTTTGAGATAAGACTAGGCAGTCATTCAGAATTCAGCTAGTTAAGAGCAGGGTGTTATGAAATCAAAGGTCACAGGTTTCAGTCCCATATGAACCAATTAGCTTTGCCCTTTTCTATGGCAGACTGTCAGCTCACCAATAATTCGGATTATAAGTGAGATCAGGAAAAAGGTAGTATAAATCATCACCAACTCAGGAAAAGAAACCTCAAATTTACTAACATGACGTCAGAAGTATCTTCTTTTTATGATGATATTAAACCCAACATTCATTAAAGAGACTACAAAGTAATGCCTTATCTAATCTTCATCAAATTCCTATTTGATAGATACTATTGTACTACACATTTCTGTAAATAATAAAATTGAGATGATATAGAGAAATAACTTGTCTATGTTAACAGATGGGATTAAGTCTGTAATCTAAACCCATGCATCCTAACTCCAGAATTTACATGTTTTTATCCATCATTCTATAAATTTTTCTCCCACAAATCAGACATTTAAAAAGCCACACTATAGGCAATTGAAAAAATGTTAAGAGCCGGAAAAATGTAAGAGTACATTCTTCCTAATACTTTCCCTTAATCCTATATTTCATTTGTTGCCTAGTTACTTTTTTAAAATTTTTATTTTGATTTATATCAGGTGTACATATTTATGGGCTACTGAATGAAATTTCAATATGTGTATATAATGTGCAATAACAGATCAGGCATATCTATCACCCCCAAATACTTTTATTTGTGTTGGGAACATTCAAAATCCTTTCTGCTATCCATTTTGAAATATTAGATTGTCAACCATGGTTATGCTACTGTCTTTAAACCAAACACATCCCTGTACCTATTACCTATTATAACCCTCTACCTCCCCTCCCCTACTCCTTTCCCAGACTATGTTAACCACTACTTCATTCTCAACTTCTTTGAGATCTACATATTAGCTTACACATTTAGGTGAAAACTTTTATCTTTCTGTACCGGTCATTTCATTTGACATATTTTCTATTCCCTCCATTTACTACCAATGACAATTTAATCTTTTGAAGATGAATAATATTCAATTTTGTTTATGTACATTTTCTTTTTCTGTTTACCTGTTGTTGAACACTTGTTTTCTAATTTTCATACTGATAACTCACTTCCTGGGTTAAATTTATTCCTAGATATTTCTTCTTTTTGCAACTATTGTGGATGGGATCACTTTCTTGATTTTATTCTTAGAAATTTCATTATTATATTTTTTTAAATTTGCTGATTTTATGCTGATTTTGTATCAGCAATACTACTGAATTAATTGATCAGTTCTTTCAGTCTTTTGGTAGAATCTGTAGACTTTTAAATATATAAAAATCACATCACTTTCAAATAGGTATAATATGACCTCCTTTCTTTTTGGATACTCTTTATTTCTTCCTTTTGCCTTATGGTTCTAAAACTTCTATTACCACACTGAATGTAAGTGTTGAAAGTGGACAACCTTGTCTTCTTCTTAATCTCAGAGGAAACAATTGCAGATTTTCCCCTACTCAATATAATGTCAGCCATTTGTTTGTTGTATACAGCCTATACTGTACTGAGATGTATTTCTTGTATACTTATTTTTTGTAAAGATTTTTACCATAAAGGGATGTTGAATTTAATCAAATGCCTTTCATTCATTCATTGAGATGATCGTGTGATTTTTATCTTTCATTCTGTTGTGGTGATGTATGACATTTATTGATTTTTCTAATATTAAACAATCCCTGGGATAAATCTCACTTGATCATAGTATGTAATCTTTCATGGTCAGCTGGATTCAATTTACTAAGATGTTGTTGAGGATTTTTACATCTATGTTCATTAGGAATACTGGAGTTGTTGTTGTTGTTGTTGCTATGTCTTTTTCTGGTTTTGATATCAGGGTAATACTGAATTTATAGAATGAGTTTTGAAGAGTCTACTCCCTTTCAGTACTTTGAAATAGTTTAAGAGGAATTGGAATCAGTTCTTCTTTAAAGCTGTGGTAAAATTCACTTAAACCATCAAGTCTTTTTTGAAGACTTCTTATTGTTTTATTTTTAACAAAACTATTTTATTAATATAAGGCTAGCTATGGCTTCTCAGTTTTGGTTTCCATTTGCATGGTATATCTTTTTTCATCCCTTAATTTTAATTGTATGTGTGCCTTTACTGGTGAAATATGTTTCTTTTGTTTTGGGAGAGTTTTGTTTTGTTTTGTTTTTGTATTGAGTATTGAATCCAGGGGTGCTCTATCACTGAGTCACAACTCCACTCTTTTTTGATTTTTATTTGAGACAAATCTTGGTAAGTCACTAAGTTGCTGAGACTGGCCTTGAACTTGTGATTCTCCTGCCTCAGTCTCCCAAGTCAATGGGGTGAAGAAACTTTCTTATAGACAGTAAATCACTGGGTCATGTTTTTCTTATCCATTCAGCTGGTCTATTCCTTTTAATTGATGCTTTAATGCATTTACATTAAAGCTTATTATTTATGAGGAAAGATGCACTCCTGTCATTTCGTTAATTTTTTTCCAGTTCTTGTGTATATTCCTTGCCTTTCTTCCTCTCCTATTGTTCATCTTTGTGGTTTGGTAGTTTTTATAAGGCTGTCGGTATTAAGAATGTTTGATTATCTTTCTTGTACATGTATGCTACTAGTGAATTTTGAACTTTGTGTATGTTAGTTTTTCACTACAGTGACAAAAATACCTTAGAAATACAATTGAAAGGATGAAAGATTTATTTTTTCACACTTTCAGAAATTTTAGTCCACAGTCACTTGTCCCCAATACCTTGGGTTTGTGGTGAGGCAAAATACTGTAGTGCAGAGCACAGGGTGGAACAAAATTGCTCACCTTCTGTTGGGCATGAAAGGACAGTCCAGGGAAAAAATATGCCCTCAAAGACAGTAATCCACATCTTTCAACAAAATCTCTCTTCCTAAAGTTTCTTCCATTTCCCAATACTGCCACCAGTTTTAAACATAAGCTTTTTAATTTTTTTTTTAGTTGTTTAGGACCTTTATTTATATATTTGTATGCAGTCCTGAGAATCGAACCCAGTGCCTCACACATGCTAGGCAAGCGCTCTACCACTGAACCACAACCCCAGCCCTAAACATAAGCTTTTGGGTCAGTTTGCTGGTACCAAATTCTGGTTTTGCTTATGCTGAAATGAATTTCTTTATTCTTCATTACTGAATGATAGCCTTGCTGGGTAACTGAGGTTCTTATTATTCAATATGTGATCCTTTTATCAGCTGCAACAGTATAATCTGAGAACATGCTACATGCACAATCTCAGATCCCAGTCTAGAACTAATGAATAAGAATCTGTTTTAAAGCAACTTTTAAACCTACAGGTGCCTTGGATACAGATTAAAATGTGAGAAGCTTTAATCCATACTATTCTCAATATCCTGAATATAACTCTAGTTTTCCCACCTCTAACCCTATGTAAATGCACTTATGGTAAGAAACTAGAAATTCTTTAACAATTTTCAAACTAGCATACATAACTTTTTCTGTGAAAGCTTTGGCAATCTCCTCCTCTAAAAATATACTCATCAATAGCTGCTTTCATCAAAGCTCCCATCTGATAGATAATTTTATTATAGCATATTTTATGATAATTATATCCCTGTCTCTCTATTCCTACCTGTAAAATTCATAAGAACAGAAACCCTATTGTTCATCTTTGTATCTCCTGCCGCTGACTACCTAGAATACAGGGGAAATTAGTAAATAATGACTATAAAATTGAATGATAGATAAGTGATGAATGTAAGGAAGTGATTCCATTTGGACTGAATCCTAAGGAAGAATTATAGTACAGACATCACAAAGGATATAGTTCTAATTGGTAGAAATCCTAAATCATATATTTCTCTTCATTCATTTTTCTCAAATTCAAGACTTCCATGTGTCTCCTGTATCTAACTAAAGTGTCCTCTTAGTTTCGAGGAAAGACAGAAAGAATAACATTTCTTGCCTCAGAAATGGCACAATCCATTGTTCAGGATGTGTACACATTGAAGTCCTGAATTAATTGTTACTACCTCTTTTCTTCTCACACTTTACGTATAAGCCATCATCAAATTTTGTTGGCCCTACCTTTGAATTATAGGTTATACTGTTGCAGCTGATACTTCTAAAATCAAACTATTTCTCACAAGCTTGTTCTACCGATAATATTGCAATTATGTCTTAAATTTGCATATCAGGTCTTATCTCTGCTTTTTCTGGGTTGGAGCCAGGATATTTTGAAAGCATTAAGTTAGAGTCACCATTCTTCTGATTAAACACTCCAAAGGTTCCTTGCTGACCTTCTACTTACAACATAAATGCCTTTCCATCTTTTTTTTTTTTTTTTTTTTTTGGTACTAGGGATTGAACTCAGGGGCACTCAACAACTGAGCCACATCATCAGCCCTATTTTGTATTTTATTTAGAGAGAGGGTGTCACTAAGCTGCTTAGTGCCTGGCTTTTGCTGGTTTTATACTCCTAATCCTCCTGTCTCACGATCTCAATCTTATAGTGACTTAACAAGGCCCTAGGAGAACTGCCTCACATCTACCTCTATGAGATCACTTCCAACTCCTCTCCTCATAGTTCTCTTGATCTAGACACACTGGATTCCTTGCTAAGCAAGCTCTTCCTTCATAAGCTTTGCATTTATTATACCTGCTTAGAATGTTTTTCTGTGAGATATCTGTAATTCACTTCCTCTAGATTTATTTGAAATATCATCTAATCAGAATGGCTTTTTCTCACTACTATGTATTAAACAGGAACATCATTTTTATTAGCCTCTATCTCAAATAACATTTATTATTCTGAAACATATGTTGGTTTGATATTGATTCTTTGACCAGAATGTATGCTCCTTGAGTACAAAAACCTTATCTTGTACCCTAATGTTTCTTTAATACCCAGAACAGTACCTAATAAAAAACAACATATCAAAGTCTGTAGAATAAATTTCACTGAGTTTTGTCTAAATGATTCCTGCATTTTACTACATATTTAAATAAAATATATTAATTCATTAAAAGTCAACTTCTAATTCAAAATTCCTATCTTTAAATATCTATCTCTTCCACATAACATAAAAAATTACTTAATCTGTTAATACAGTGTAGTTTTTTAAAGATCACCTCACTAGTTATATAAAAGTTTATGTTCAGAGAAAAATACATAGCAACATCCAAAAAATTTAATTCCTCTCATTTTCTAACTCTAGTAAAAAATAGGGCAGGAATAGAAAATTATTTTCAGCTTTTTCTTTCATCTCTGCCCGATTACCTTAAACTGAATAAAATTACTAAACTTTTCTGGCCTGAAAACATTTATTTAACAAGCAATATCCAATATACCATATGCCCGTTTGTATTTAATATTTATGAAAACCACAAAAACGTATTCTACATATTTACGCAAAAACTTATTATAAATATATCTAAAACTCCCAATTTAAATACCTTACCAATACATCTAATGAATAATTCAAGAGAACACACACACACACACACACACACACACACACACACACAAATTCCTTATAAAGAGATCAAACAATCAACAGAACCAAACTCAAAGATAAACCATATACTGGAGCTATTAGATAGGGGATATAAAATAACTATGATTAACATGGTACAGGACCTAGTTGGAAGAGTAGACAACAATATACAATAGATGGAGAATATTATCCAGAAATAAAAATTAAAATAGAGTCAAATGGAATTGCTAGAAAAAATCTGAAATGTCAGGTTCATTTAAAAATTGAAAGCAAAGGGCAGAGGGTGTAGCTCAGTGGTACACTGATTGCCTACCATGCACAAGAACTCAAGTTTGATCCACAGCAATACACACACACACACACACACACACACACACAAATCAGAGATGAAGGATTCCTTTGACTAGTACACAAGGAGACATGGCACAAGTAAGAAAAGAGGTCATGAACTCAAATATAGTCTGACCAAAAAAATGACACACATACAAAAAAAGTAGGAAAAAACCACACTTCTCAAGAGTACTGAAACAATAACAAATGGTTTAATATATGTGTAACTGAAAACTCAGAAAGAGAAGAATAAGGAAGGATATGTGAAGAAATAATGGGCAAACTTTTTTCAAAATTAATGAAAGAATCACAGATGAAGAAATTACAAAGAGCCCTAAATAAAATAAACATGATAGAAGGGGAGAAAGAGAGTGAGGTCATTAAGATATAGTCTTGTTGACAAAAAAATAAAATAAAGTCTTGGGGAAAAAATAGAGAAAAATTATATGTATAACAGAATAGTGATAAAATTACACCAGATTTCTCGTCATAAATTATACAAACCCAAAGACAAAGATATACATTTAAACACAAAGGAATTGTTTTTCTTCTGAGTTCAACTATAACTGCATTATAAAATATAATCTACGCTGATAAGTAAGTAATGTATAAAGATATAATTTATGACAATAAGAGCATAAAGAACTGGGGAAGAAACAGAGATATAAAGAGCAAAGTGTAGCCGGTGTGGTTTTGCATGCCTGTAATCCCAGCTGTTTGGGAGGCTGGGGCAGGAGGATCAATAATTCAAACCCAGCTTTAGCAACAGTGAGACACTAAGCAACTCAGTGAGATCCTGTCTCTAAATAAAATACAAAATAGGGTTGGGGATGTGGCTCAGTGGTCAAGTGCTTGAGTTCAATCCCTGGAACCTGCTCCCCACCCTCACCTTCCAAAAAAAGGAAAGTGTGAAACTATGGAATTTAAGTTCATATGGATCCAAACAAATGTTGAAAATTAAGTTGTTAATTATAATGCCTTAGCGTAACCGCAGAGAACATGACTAAATTTATGTTTATCCTACTTATGGCTGTCAGTGATGTTTGAATTGGTAAATCTTTTATTATTGAAAAATTATTGCCCATGTCTCCTAAATATTTCATACACACACACAGACACACACACACACACACATACACACACAGAAATAGCGATACACAGCACAAGGGAATGAAAATGTCACATTAGCAAACATCATTTACAAAAATACGGTAGTAATGAAAGGAAATAACACAAACTAAGCACATATAAATATAAACACCAAAATGCCATACTTTAATCCTGTCTTATCAGAAATTAGACTCCATGTATATGTATTAAGTCCTCAAATCACAATTTAACCACATGGTATTAACACAAAATACATTTTAGATTTAAATAGGCTGAATGTAAAACATGGAAAATGACATACCAGGCATACAGTAAAAGGAACAAAACAGACTTTAAAACAAGAATTGTCAATAAATATAAAGGACACTTGAAACACAAAAACTAAAATCCAAGGGGTTGTATCTCAGTGGTAAAGCGCTTGCCTAGCATATGTGAGGCGCTGGGTTCAATCCTCAGTACCACATAAATATAAATTAAATAAAGATATGGTGTCCACCTACAATATATATATAAAATCAAGAATCCATAAGTGGGATGGAATCAAATTACAAAACTTATTAACAGCAAAGGAAGAACATAAAGAGAAAGCCTACAAAATGTGAGGAAATCTTTGCCAACTGCACCTGAGATACAGCATTAATCTCCAGGATATAAAAAGAACTTGGAAAACTTAATACCAAATAAAAAATAACCCAATTAATAAATGGACAAAGGAACTGAACAGATACTTCACAGAAGAAGAAATATGAATGGTCAACCAATATATGAAAAGGTATTCAACATTTTTATACATTAGAGAAATGCAAATGAAAGCTACACTGAGATTTCATCTCATTACAGTCAGAATGACAATTATCAACAATGCAAATAACAATAAATGTTGGCAAGGATATGGGGTAAAGGATACACTCACACATTGTTGGTGGGACTGCAAATTGGTGCAATCACTCTGGAAAGCATTATGGAGATACCTCAGAAAATGTGAAATGGGGTTACCATGTGACCCAGTTATCCTACACTTCAGTATATACCCACAGGACTTTAAAACAGCATACTACAATGATGCAGCCACATCAATGTGTATAGCAGCTCAATTCACTATAGCTAATCTATGGAACCAACATAGGTGCCTTTCAACAGACAAATGGATAAAATAATTTGTTTTATATACATAATGAAATATTACTCAGTCATAAAAAAGTGACTTTATGACATTCCAGGTCCAAAAAATGGATAGATCTGGAGACTATTATGCTAAGCAAAATAAGCCAATTCCAAAAAAAAGGTCAAATATTCTCTTTGATATGTGGATGACAACACACAACAAGGAATGGGGATGGAGAATAGAAATTGAGTAGATTAGACAAAGGGGAATGAAGGGAAAGGAGGGGTGAAAGGAAATAGGAAAGACAGTATAATGAATTTGATATAACTTTCTTAAATACATATATAAATATACCACAGTGAATCTCTGCCTCATGTATAACCACAAGACTGTATCCTAATTAGAATATGAAGTACAACATGTTTGCTTAAATATGTCAAATTATACTCTACTGTCATGTATAACTAAAAAGAACAAATAAAAATAAATAAATAAATAAGATAAAGGATACTTTATAATGTAAAAAGGGTCAACTGATCCAGAAGAGATAACAATAATAAATATATATGCACTTAACACAGAACTCAAAAATATATGATGCAAAAACTGACAGGATTAAAGAGGGAAACAACCAATAATAACAGTTAAAACACCAGACCACAGATCAACTAAGAAACACAAAGCTTGAAGAATGCTACAAGCCAATATTACCTTAAAAAAATAGAACAGAAGTGAAAAGAAAAATGGACAAATCTAAAGTTACAGTTGAATAATCCCATATATCTCTCACTAATTGATAGAAGAAATACAGATAATCTGTAAAGACATAGAAGAGCTGAGGAACCACATCAACAAACTTGACATAAATGGCATTTAGAGAATATTTTATCCACATAAGCAGAATAAATATTCCATTCAAGAATTTAGTAGATAGGTCCAGGCACAATGATCCACACCTGCAGTAGCAACAACTTGAGAGGCTGAGGCAGACTTCTAAGTTTGAGGCCAGTCTCAGGAAATCAGCAAGACTTGTTGCAAAATAAAACCATAATATTAGCTTTTAAAAAGAACTGGTCCTGTGACTCAGGGGTAAAGTGCCCTTTGGTTCAACTGCCAGTACCAAAATGATGATGATGATGATGATGATGATGATGATGATGATGATGATGAAGAAAATTTAGTAAATGGATATATAACATCACAATAACCACAAAAAAGAGAGAACATGTTTTTAACTGAAGAAAAATATCAAGGTTGTAGCAAAGAGAGTAAAAACTTTGAAGATACACCTCCCAAAAAGAAAGAGCTGAGAAAATGTATGGAGTAAAGTGGAAATGTCAAATGTGCATAAAACAGAAACCTATAAGGAGAGAAGAGAATGTGCAGAATAAATTTTGTGTGTGTATGTTGTGGGCCTGGGGGCGGGTACCAGGGATTGAACTCACGGACACTCAACCACTGAGCCCATCCCCTGTCCTATTTTGTATTTTATTTAGAGACAGAGTCTCACTGAGTTGCTTAGACCCTCGTGGTTGCTAAGACTGGCTCTGAACTCACAATCCTCCTGCCTCAGCCTCCCAATCCACTGGGATTATAGGTATGCACCACTATGCCCAGCCAGAATATATTTCTGAAGATACTTGTTACCAAGATATGTCTAATAATGACAAAAATCATAAAGTCACAGCTACAACAGCCCTATAAACTACAAATCAAGTACAATAGAAACTCAATGGCATTTTCACAACTAATGAATCATAAAAAACAACAACAACAACACATGATACCAAAGGTAAAGAGAAAATGTAAAAAGTAAAGGGAAAAGTAAAAATAACCTCCAAAGGAGCAGCAATTAAACAGAAAGATGAATCCTCATTGCAAAATACAGAAGCCAAAAGATAATTGGGGCTGGGATTGTGGCTTAGCGGTAGAGCGCTTACCTAGCATGCTCGGGGCCCTGGGTTCGATTCTCAGTACCACATAAAAATAAATGAATGGAATAAAGGTATTGTGTCCAACTACAACTAAAAAAAATACATATTTTTTTAAAAAGCCAAAAGATAAGGTATATCATCTTCAAAATGCAGAAACAAAGAAGTCTGCCAACCAACTATTCTATTTATTAGGAAAATATTGTTCAAATATGAAGCCAAAAGAAAGACATTCTCCAATAAACACAAGAACACAAAGTGAGATAATTCTTTATGAGCAAATTCATACACATACACACACACACACACACGCATACACACACACACACACAAAAAGCCACTTGAGGGAGAGCTTAAGGAAAATAGAATTGCAGAAAAGACCTAAGAGCCCTTAAAAGGATAAAAATTTTAAATGAAAATGACGATAACAATGAAAGTGTCTTAGAAGGTAAAAAAAAATGTGAATTTAAACTGTAAGACAATAACAAAAACAGGTGAAGGGATTAAAAACTTGAGTTAATTTATCCATTCTATGGAAAGTGATTAAAAAAGCAAGTAAAAGTGAATTCTACAGCAGAGTAGAGGAAAGCTGAATTCCAAGCTGTATCGTCACTCAGGACCAAACCAGAGGTAGACACCTTCTAAGTGAGAAGAGACAAAGAAGGATTGTACTAAAATCCAATGCTGCACATTCAAAATGGCTTAAGAACTCAAAAATTTGGGTATAATAAACAAAGAAGAAAGTATACTTTGGAGCAGACCCAGCTGCCACACCAGTATAAATAGTGCCACTTCACCACAAAAAAAGAAAAGGGGAGAAAATAGATTTGGTATAGAAAAGCCTCAGATTTAAAAATATTGCCTAATCTTTGCTGATCCAGAGGCTGCATTGTGCACTGGTGCTTGAAAAGCACATTCTACACCTCAATTAGCCATGGAGAGCTGAGGTGGCACCACCTTGGGGTGACCACACTGCAGCAACAGCTCCAAGAGATGAGATCATAAAAAATACTGCCACAATATTCCACCAGGTTCCTATCATGACCTAGGGTGTGCATGGTGCAATATGACAGGAACAGAGTAGGCTTTATCCTGGGGAGATTCAAGTCATAAGGGTAAATGGGAGCCTGACTTCCTTCTATGTCTAGTGGCTCATGTGACCAGCTGAACCAGGCCAGGAGTCTGAGCAGATGGGGGTAAATACACTCAGGGACTAAAACTGGGAAGGCTGTGCTCACAGGGAACACTAAGTGTAGGATTAGCATCCCTGCCCCATGATTAGAATTCTCAGGAGATTCCAGAGAACCAGACCTACATTACAGATCCACTACTGTAAAGCCCCAGAGGCCAATCTAATCTCTCCAAAGTGACACCACTCTGAGGCCTGATTAGACCCCTTAAGAATGATGCAGAAGTAGTACTTTGGAAGTGCACTGAACTCATCTAACTGGACAAAATGCCAACTGAGAGTACATGATAACCTGTCCTATCATACAATTGAGAAGGGAAGCTGAGTATTATTATATCAGCTTTACTCAGAGGCTGTTGCATTTGGCAGCTCAGAGAGCAAATCAAAAACAGAAAGGGATTAACAACCCTTGCTCTATCAGTCTATAACACAAGAAGAATTGAAAAGAAAGATGATTGGACATAGACTATGACTACCCAATCTGTTCAACTATTTTGGCCACCTCTGTGGTGATGGTTCTTTCATTCTTCATTAAGAATTCCCCCCACCGTGTGTGTGTGTGTGTGTGTGTGTGTGTGTGTGTGTGAGAGAGAGAGAGAGAGAGAGAGAAAATGAATTTGTGCATGTAAATTCTTGCTGTGCTTAGGAATACACACACACACACACACACACACACACTTATTTGTTCCTTTTTCTCTCATTTTTAGTATATTTTATTGTTATCGTTTTTTCCTAGCATTGCCTTTTGAGGTTTTGGATTTTCTGGATTGTATAGTTTGGTTTGGATTTGTATTGTTTTCATTTGTTTATTTCTCTTGATTCACTTTCTCTCTTCTGATGCTTATGGCCAAATTCTATTGTTCTCTCTCTCATTCTCTCACTGTCTTTCTCTTTCTCTCTCTCTCATTCTCTCTCTCTCTCTCTCTCTCTCTCTCTCTCTCTCTCTCTCTCTCAATACTTTGCTTTGGGTATTTTATCCAAGTAAATATCACTTGCTATATCTCTTTGCATTCTCTGTTCACTTTTTGAATTGTAAACTCTAACTTCCTAATTCATTTTCATTTATTATAATTAACTTTATTTTTATCATCTTTCAAAACTAATTGGATTATATAACTACTGCCCCACTATTAATGGTGATATAATCAGTACTGCTATGGATGTTATAGCAGAAACCTGCTGTTTGTTTTAAAGTCATATGTAGTTCATGGTTATCATTTTTTTACTATTGCCAATTGTTGAACCCATCATTTGTGGGTTTTGGTGATAATAAATGTTGGCGATATCATAATGAAAACTGGCATTTAATGCTGTGTATTGTGTGCAATAGTTGGTATGATTATTTATTTTATGCCATTCTGTGAGATGCTGGGAACCTACAAGGATACTAAAAGTTCACAGGCTAGAGACTCTGCTGCTGAAGTAAACTCAACAAAAAGATAACATACCTTACTCCACACATAAAAACACTCAATCTTCAGCTATACTTTAACACAATAAATGGAAGAGACAAAAAATAAAACTAATGATTAGACCATGCAATCCTCCCTCCATTCAAGTCGGAGTGATAATTAATATATTAGACAACATAGTAGTCACCTGCAGTTGAATTCCTGATCTAGTTCAGCTTTTTCATTATTGATATTGTTGTTAAATGCTGACCCTAACATTCACATACAGGTGGCAAATAGTATTACACACATCAAAATAGACACTGTACATATAACATGAACCTATACATTCCTTTCTGACATTTGTGCCACTACTGGCTCTGCCCTCCAACTATGAGAGTCTGGAAAGAGAAGAGACACTTTAAGATCACAAAATAGAGATCCTGCAGCTGAGAAACACTCATATCTCAATCAAGCAACAGTGATTCTCATTTCATACATAGTCCAGTCCACCTAAGCCCTAACAAAGCTCCAAATCAGGAACTAGGGAGACAACATTGACAAACTGAAAAGGAAAAGGAGGAATAATCAGAGAGGAACCTTAGGACCCACCCCTTGGAATCTACTCGTACATCAAAGACAGAGAGAAGTCCCAGAACAAATAAAATGATTACACACAAAACAAAATGTTGAAAAAAGAAGTAGAAAATTCCACTTCATATGCTGAGCAAGTCCAGGACTTCTGAAAATACGAGGAAACAGGCAAATAAATCTCCCACCAAAATCCACAATCCCCCAACAACAAGTGAGGTGGATGAAAGCCCAGAGAAAGATTATTTAAAAACAGATTATTAAAATGTTCAAAGAACTAACTGAAAATCTAAGGCAGAAATTAAGAGAGGAATTATAGGAGATGAAAGACCATTTTAATCAAGAAATTGAATTAGTGAAAGGAAATCAAGCAGAATTACCAAAAATGAAAGACACAGTCAATCAAATTAAAAACTTGAAGGTACAACGAACAAAATACAATGCATAGAAAATAGACTCTCAATCCCTGAAGACAGAACTTTAGGCCTTGAATACAGGTTAGAGATATATGACCTTCAGTACACAGAATTCAATAAAGGGAAAAATGTATAAGAACTCTGGAGGAACATTAGAAGAAAAAACATGAGAATCATTGGTATAGAAGAGAATGTGGAGATACAAACTAATTGTGTATAGAACATTTTCAATAAGATTGTTACAGAAAATATTTCTTACATCAGAAATGAGTTAAACATCCACATAAAGAAGGCTTACAGGACCAAATAGACCTATTCAAATGAGAAGCTCACCAAGACCAATCATAACCAAACTGCATAAAATGAAAAATAAGAAAAGAATATTAAAAGCTGCAAGACAGAAACATCAGTTCACATTTGGAAGCAAACTAATAAGGCTCACTTCTGATTTCTCAGCTCAGACCCTAAAGTCAACAGGCCCTGATATGAGATATTCCAAGTACTAAAAGAAAATAACTTTCAGGGCTGAGGTTGTGGCTCAGCTGTAGAGGGCTCACCTAGCATGCGAAAGGCCCTGGGTTCTACCCTCAGCACCACATAAAAATAAAATAAAGGTATTGTGTCCAAGAACTACTAAATAAATAAAATATTAAAAAAAAAAAAAAACTTCCAGCTAAGGTTACTATACCTAGCAGAGTTCATTTTCAAATTCAAGGGAGAAATAAAAATTTTCCATATAAGAAAAACTAAAAAGAACATCAAGCCAGGTCTACATAAAAAACTCAAAAGATAAACTGCACACAGAGGAACTAAAAAACAATATCAAATCTCCCAAATAGAGGAAATTCAATAGAAGAATAACCCACTGAAGGAGAATCAAGATAGGAAAAAATAAAGCAAAAAAAACCAAAATGGTAGGAAAGCACAAATACATATTCATACTGATGCTGAATATTAATGATCTCAACTCCCCAACTAAAAGACAAAGATTAGCAGAATGGATTAAAAAGCAAGATACAACTACACATTTTTAAGAAGAGACTCATCTTATAGGTCAAGGCATCCACATGCTCAGAATAAGGGAATAGAAAAAATATTTCATGTACGGGCACTACAAAAACAAGCAGGAGTAGCCATTCTCATAATTAATAAAGCAGAGTTTTGAAAAAAATTGATCAGAAGAGAAGAAGGCCACTATATCCTAATAAAGGGAAAATACAACAATAGGATACAACAAGAGTAAACATTTATGTGCTAAATATAGAGGTTACCAAAACATAAAATGAATAAAGATGTGTACAGCCCAAATAAAAGTATAAATCAAATGGCCCTAACTGACATCTACAGAATATTCCAAACCAAAACAGGTAAAATTACTTTCTTAAATCACAAAGAAAATTTGCCAAAACAGTTCACATTCTAAGCCAAAAAGCAAATCTTAGCAAACACAAAAATTTGGCATAATCCCATGTATCTCATGTATCTCATCAGATAACAGAAGGAAACTAGAAATCAACAGCAAGAAAAATAATAGAAACTATGAAAACACATACAAATTGAGCAATGCTCTCTTTAATGAAGAATAAATCAATAAGCAATGAGAGTACAAATAAAGAAATTCTTAGAAAGAAATGAGAACAGAGAAATAACAAATCAAATCTCTGGCACAGTATGAAAACAGTTTTAAGAGAAAAAAAATTATACCATTGAGTGCCTACATTAAAAAATTAGAGATTTTCCAAATAAATATATTTATACTCCACCTCAATGCTTTAGAATAAAAAGAACAAACTAACCTACAAAACCAGTAGAAGACAGGAAATAATTATGAACAGAGTCAAAAATCAATGAATTGAGATTACAAAAACAATACATTGGATTAATGCAACCAAGAATTGGTTCTTTGAAAAGATTAAAAAAAAGACAAATACTTAGCCAAACTAACCAAAAGGAAAAAAAAAAAAAAACAGTGAGAAACCCAAACAAACAACATTAGAGATGAAAAAGCAGTCATCCACACAGATCCTTCTGAAATACAGAGGATTATCAAAACTTATTTTGAAAGTTTATACACCACTTCCAAAGTGGAAAGTCTTGAAGACATTGATAAGTTTGTAGATGTATACGACTTGCCCAAATAGAATCAGGAAGATACAGAAAACCTAAACAGACCCATATCAACTAATGAAATTGAAATAGCAATTAAAAGTCTTTAGAAGGAGGCTGGGGATATAGCTCAGTTGGTAGAGTAATTTTCTAGCATGTACAAGGACCTGGGTCCAATCCCTAGTACCACAAAAAAATAAATATATAAATCTTTAGAAAAGAAAAGTCCAGATAGATTATCAGATGGGTTCTATCAGACCATTACAAAAGAACTAACACCAGTCTTTATTTATTTCTTGAAATTTAAAGGGATGGAATACTCACAAATACTTGTTATGGAGCCAGTATAATCCTAATCTTGACACTAAAAAGCCAAGATATAGCAAGGAAAAAAACTACAGACCTATATTCCTGATGAACATAGATGCAAAAAACCTTAATAAAATATAGCAACATTCAAAAACACATCAAGAACACAATATACCATGATCAAATGGGTTTCATCCCAGGAATGCAAGGTAGGCTCACCATATACAAGCCAATAAATGTAATTCACCACTTAAACAGAACTGAGTATGAGAATCATATGATCATCTCAAGATATATAGAAAAAGCATGTGATAAAATTCAGCACCCATTCATATTTAAAACACTAAAGAAGCTAGGGACCAAAGGAATTTACCTCAACTTCTTGAAGACTATTCTGACAAACCCAAACCCAACATCATACCAAATAGAGAGAAACTAAAAGCATTTCCTCTAAAATCAAACAAGGATATCTACTCTCACCACTCCTTTTCAATATACTCCTCAAAATTCTAGCCAGAGAATTGAGAAAAAAAAAGAAAAAAGAAAAAGAAATTAAAGGCATACAAATAGTAAAAGAATAAGTCAAACTTTTTCTGTTTCCTGATCATATGATCCTAGATGTAGGAGACCCCAAAAAAACTCCACAAGAAGATGTGTAGCACTGATAAATGAATTCATCAAACTATCAATGTCAACACTCTACATTCATAAATCAATAGCTTTCCTATACTCCAACAGTGATTCTGCTGAGAAAGAAATTAGGAAAATCATTCCTTTCACAATAATCATAAAAATATAAAATATTTAGAAATGAGATAAAAGATATTTACAAGGAAAATTATAAAACATGGTAAAGAAATTGAAGAAGGCCTTAGAAGGTGGAAAAGACCACTTATGTTCGTGGATAGGCAGTATTAACATTGTCAAAACGGCCAGATTACCAAAAGTGAGATTCAATGCAATCCTCATCAAAATACCAGGGACATTCTTCACAGACTAGAAAAAAATAGTTCTAACATTAGTTTGTAAGATTAAGAGACCCACAATAGCCAAAACAATCCTGAGCAAGAAGAGCAATGCAGAGGCATCACAATATCTGATTTGAAATTACACTACAAAAGTATAGCAACAGGGCTGGGGATGTGGCTCAAGCGGTAGCATGCGTGCGGCCCGGGTGGCATGCGTGCAGCCCGGGTTCGATCCTCAGCACCACATACCAACAAAGATGTTGTGTTCGCCGAGAACTAAAAAATAAATATTAAAAATTCTCTCTCTCTCTCTCTCTCCCCTCTCTCACTCTCCACTCTCTCTTTAAAAAAAAAAAAGTATAGCAACAAAAAACACATGGCATTGACAACAAAATAGATGTGAAGACCAATGAAACAAAATAGAAAACACAGAGACAAACCCACAGTATAAAAGCATAAAAGCATCTGAGAGTTCACAAAGGTGTTAAAAATATATTGGAGAAAAGATGTCCGTTTTAACTAATGCTGTTGGGAAAACTGAAAATTCAAATGTAGAAGAATGAAACCAGATCCCTCTCTCTCTCACCCTACACAAAAGTCAAATAAAAATGAATCAAAGACTTAGGAATTAGTCCACAAACATTGCAGTTGCTAGAAGAAAACAGAGTCAACCCTCCAACATATTGGCACAGTAACCAACTTCCTTAAGACCCGAAAAATTCAAGAAATAACACCAAAAATCAATAAGTTAGATACCATCAAATTAAGAAGCTTCTGCACGCACGGCAAAGGAAATGATTAAGAGCATTAAGACAGCCCACAGAACGGGAGAAAATCTTGGTCAGCTACTCCTCTGACAGGAAATTAATATTCAGAATATATAAAGAACTCAAAAAATTAAACACCAAAAACCCTAAGTAACCCAATTAATAAATGGGCTAAAGAACTAAACAGATTTCTCAAAAGAAGAAACACAGTGGTCAACTAATACATGAAAAAAAATGTTCAACATCTCTATCATTTGGGGATATCAAAACTACACTAAGATTTCATGTTACTCCAGTCAGAATGACAATTACCAAGAATGTAAATAATAATAAATGCTGATGTGGGAAATTCTTGGTGGTATGACAAATTAGTACAGCTACTCTGGAAAGCAGGATGAAGATTCTTCAAAAATCTAGGGATGGAACCACCATGTGACCCAATTTTCCCATTCTCAAAAGATCTAAAATCGAAATACTACAGCAATATAGTCATCTCAATATTTGTAGCAGCACAATTCACAGTAGCTAAAGTATGAAGTCAACCCACATGCCCATCAGTACATGAATGGATTAAGAGATTGTGATATGTGTATGTGTATGTATGTGTGTTGTATATATACCACATACATACATGCATACAATGGAGTTCGACTCTGCCATAAAACAGAATGAAATTATGGCTTTTGCCAGTAAATGGATGGAAATGGAGAATATCATGCTTAGTGAAATAAGCCAAACACAAATTCAAAGATCGGATGCTTTCTCTCATATGTGGAAGCTAGAATAAAAAGGAAAAGGGGAGGGAAGGATAGGTTCACATAAAGATAAAAGGAAGATCAGGAAAGTGGGAAAAGGAGTTCAAGAGTTTGAGTGGAGGGATGGGTAAGGGAAGACAATGCTTAATGAATTCTAAAAAATCATGTTATATTCACATATAAATATATGACAGGGAACTTCACCTTTATAGGTAGATAGCATCCATCAAATAGAAACTAATAGTCAAGTGAAAAGAAGTCTACTAGAGTAGATTCAGGGGAATAGCGCAGGGAAAGGCAAACAGGAGGGAAAATCAGGAGGGAAAAATGGGGGATCTTTGAACTAAAGTCAAATTCCCTACATGTATGAATTTGTTCGGATGACTGGAACTACTACATATAACTATAAAGCTCTAATAAAATATGTTAAAAAAGAAAATAAATAGTCAAGAATTGGATAGTTCTATTCAAAATAATGACAAAGTAGATCATATTAGATTAAACCTCCTGCACATTAACCACTTAAACTCAAAGAAAAACAAAAATAACTATTGAAGGCAACACTGAATAGTCAAATACAGTTAGAATCTGGACAATAACTGGTATTTGGAAAATTGACCAGCATTGGGTAAGTAATCCATTTTTATGGATTTTTACCTGGGGAAAGCAATCAAAAAACCATATGTGGTGAGACTAAAATTCAAGAATCGTAATACTTTAAAGAACTAGAGGATAAAATTAAGGTCTACCATTACAGTCAAAAATGGGGGGAAGAAATACCAGATAGGAGAAAGCCAAAACAATAACTGCACTGAGCAGACTTCTAAGAAATCCATACAAGGTTAAAAGGACTGAAAAGCAATTCACTGTCATCTGTATCATTCATGTGATGCAAAACAGACCTTGGAACTTTAAATAGTTAAATCTAGATAAAACTATATATTTTTTTTTCAATACTTGCATGAGTTATAAAACTAATAAAAGTAACATATAATATATACCACACAATGTTAACTTTTGAGATATAGAAGAAACAATTAACACATGAGGCATATTCAAAAGCAAAGTAGATCCATCAAAAAGAGAGAAGACAATCAAATACAAGAATATCCAAAAGATAAAATTACAATAAAATGATTTATTTTATTTTATTAGCACAATAGATTGAACCCAAGGGTGCTTTACCATAAAGCTACATTCCAACCCCTTTTTTATCTTTTTATTTAGAGACAGGGTCTCAATAAGTTGCTTAGGGCCTAGCTAAATTGCTAAGTCTGTCTTTGAACTTGCAATCCTCCTGCCTCCGTCTCCCACGTCACTGGGATTATAGGTGTATATTACAGATGTATATCAGTGTGCTAGCAAATTGAGATACAGAGGAAACATTAATACATGAAGCATATTCAGAAGGAAAGAAAAATCATCAAAAGGAGAGAAGTCATAGTACACAAGATGATTCAAAAGATGAAATTATGATATAATTATTTTAAAGTAGATTTTTTATTATTCAATATTTTTTATTTTGTTATATATGACAACAGAATGCATTACAATTCATATTTACACATATAGAGCACAATATTTCACATCTCTGGTTGTAAACAAAGTAGAGTCACATCCTTCATATCTTCATACATTTACTTAGGATAATGATGACCACCACATTCCACCATCTTTCCTACCTCTATGCCCCCTCCCCCCTTCCCCCTTCCTCCCCTCATCCCCTTTGCACTATTTAGAGTTCATTTAATCCTCCCATCTCCACCACCCTGCAGCATATTATGAATCAGTATCCTTAAATCAAAGAAATCATTCAGCATTTGGTTTTTGGGGATTGGCTAATTTCACTTAGCATTATATTCTGCAGCTCCATCCACTTACCTGCAAATGCCATGATTTTATTCCCTTTTAATGCTGAATAATATTCCATTGTGTATATATACCACATTTTCTATATCCATTCATATACTGAAAGGCATCTAGGTTGGTTCCACAGTCTAGCTATTATGAATTTTGCTGCTATAAACACTGATGTGGCTGTGTCCCTGTATTATGCAGTTTTTAAGTACTTTGGGAATAGACCAACGAGTGGGATAGCTGGGTCAAATGGTGGTTACATTCCCAGTTTTCCAAGGATTCTCCATATTGCTTTCTGAATTGGCTGCACCAATTTACAGTCCCACTAGCAATGTATGAGTGTACCTTTTACCCCACATCCTCGCCATCACTTATTGTTGTTTGAATTTTTAATCACTGCCATTCTGATGGGATTGAGATGAATTCTTAGAATAGTTTTGATTTGCATTTCTCTAATTGCTAGAGATGTTGAACATTTTTCATATATTTGTTGATTAATTATATACCTACTTCTGAGAAGTGTCTATTGAGTTCCTTGGCCCATTTACTGATTGGGTTATTTTTTTTTTTTGGTGTTAAGATTTTTGAGTTTTTTATATATTTTAGAGATTAGTCCTCTGACATGTGTATGGTAAGAATCTGTTCCTTGTCTGGAGTTGTGGCTCACTGGTAAGGGTGCTTGCCTAGCATGCGTGAGGGACTGGGTTCAATCCCTAGCACCACATAAAAATAAACAAATAAGATAAAGATATTGTGTCCATCTAAAAAAAAATTTTAAAAAAGAATCTGTTTCCAATTAATAGGCTCTCTATTCACCTCATTAATTGTGTCTTTTGCTGAGAAGAAGCTTTGTAGTTTGAATTGATCCCATTTATTTATTCTTGATATTAATTCTTAAGCTATAGGAGTTTTACTAAGGAAGTTGGGGCCTAATCTTCTAATAGATGCAGAGTCTCTGGATTAATTCCTCTATACTCAAAGAATTTTAAAACAGCATACTGCAGAAGTACAGCCACATCAATGTTTATAGCAGCAAAATTCACAATAGCTAAACTGTGGAACCAACCTAGATGCCCTTCAGTAGATGAATGGATAAAGAAAATGTGGTGTGTATATATATATATATATATATATATATATATATATATATATACACACAATGAAATATTATTCAGCATTAAAAGAGTTTACAATAGCTAAACTGTGGAACCAACCTAGATGCCCTTCAGTAGATGAATGGATAAAGAAAATGTGGTATATATACACAATGAAATATTATTCAGCATTAAAAGAGAATAAAATCATGGTATTTACAGGTAAATGTATAGAGCTGGAGAATACAATGCTAAGTGAAGTTGACCAATCCCCCCGCCCCAAAAAAAGGCTGAATGATTTCTCTGATGCTGATTCATAATATGCTGCAGGGTGGTGGAGATGGGAGGATTAAATGAACTCTAAATAGTGCAAAGGGGATGAGGAGACGAAGGGGAAGGGAGCGGGCATAGAGGTAGGAAAGATGGTGGAACATGATGGTCATCATTACTCTAAGTACAAGTATGAATACACGAAGGGTGTGACTCTATTTTGTGTACAACCAGAGATGTGAAAATTTGTGCTCTAGGGGCTGGGGATGTGGCTCAAGCGTAGCGCGCTCTCCTGGCATGCATGCGGCCCGGGTTCGATCCTCAGCACCACATACAAACAAAGATGTTGTGTCCGCTGATAACTAAAAAATAAATATTAAAAATTCTCTCTCTCCCTCCCTCTCTCACTCTCTCTTTAAAAAAAAATGTGCTCTATATGTGTAATAAGAATTGTAATGCATTCTGTTGTTATATATAACAAATTAAAATTTAAAAAAACAAGGAAGCTCAGGAAATTACAAAATTATAAGTACAATAAAAAACAAACTTGATACATTCTAAAATACTTAAAAACAAAATCTTCAAAAAAAAAATAGAATCAAGAGAAAACCAACAAATTTCATTTAAGTGAAAAACAAAGTGAACTCTTACACACTTATTACCAGAAACAATGGAGTCCAGAAGACAGAAAACTGACACTTTTAAACTGCTTAACAAAACAATTACCTAAAACAATTAATCTAAAAGGAAGGGAAGAAAATAAATGAAGGGGCAATACAGAGGAAACAAACAAACAAAAAGTAATAAAATAGTATACTGAAACCAAACATAATAATGTTATATTTTTAAATGACTTAACATTGCAATGAAAATCAAGAAATTGTCAGAATGAATTGAAACAAAACAAGATCCAGATCACACAAGATTTAGATATATAGAGATATACAGATATAAAAATATTTAAAGACAACTATAGGTTGAAATTCAAGGGATGGGAAAGTTCTACTGTGTAAAATGTAATCATTAAAAGGAAGGACTAGTTATCCTAACATTATGAAAGAAGATTTCAAGTCTACAGAATATAGCAGTTAAATCTTACTTTTTATAATGACAAAGATTTTAATCAAAAAGACATAATCTTCATATGTATTCTCCTAATATAATAGCTTTAAAACAAATGAAAGAAAAATTGAAAAAACTAAAGGGAGAAAAATAAAACTACAGTCATATTGGGAGATTTTAATATGTTTCTCTTAAAAACACAATAGAAAAATTGAGGCATAGAATCTGAATACTACCAGCTGCAATGACATAATTAATGTTTAAGGAACATTCAGCCCTACAGTGCAATGTGTAAATTATTTTCAGGTATATATAGTATATTCAACAAAACCATATGCTGAGCCATAAAAGATTCAATAAACTTCATAATATAGCAGTCTTACAGAGTACTATATCTAACCAAAATTAATGTGCATTGGAAGTCTGTAAACATAAGAAGATATAAAAGGAGAGAAAAACACATAAAAATATTCCAAGAGTAAATCAGATGCTTTTAAGTAACCAAAAAGGCAAACAAAAAAATCACAAAGGAAACAAGAAATGATTCTAATTCAATACTTGTTTGTAGAAACTGACAAGATGATACCAAAATCTCTACAAAAAAATGAGAAATATATACAGTATTCCTAAAAAGAGAATAAAGTGATTTACATTACTGTCATTTCAAAAGTTACTTTAAAGTTATATATGTGAACAGTTATTATTGTTTGAATCTGCAATGTTCCCAAAAGCTCATATATTGAAAGTTTCAGAGGTGAGGTTCTTAGAAAATGATTAGATTGTGAGGACTGTAACCTCATCAGTAGATTAATAAGTTGAAAAAACTACTGGGTGATAATTGTAGGCAAGTGGGCCATGGCTAGAGGAAGCTGGCAACTGGAGAAGCAGCTTTGGAGACTGTATCAGTCCTAGGCTCCTTCCTGTCTTTCTCTCTCTCAGCTTCCTGTTTCCCTGTGCTGAACAGCTTTCCTCTACCATGACATTCTGTGATGTTGTTTGTACTTTGCAGATAGCCAATCATAAATTAAATCCTCTGAAACAGTGAGGCAAAATAAATCTTTCCCCCCTCTAAGTTGTTCTTGTCAAGTTATTTTGGTCATAGTGACGAAAGGCTGACTAACACAGATGGGTATATTTCTTAACTCTATTCCGTTCTATTGACCATTTTGTCTTGAGCATTTCCCAATAAATTTTAGAATAGGCTTGTCAATTTCTTTAAAAGAAAACCAGGCTCCACAGAGATTAACTAAGATTCATGATAGATATATTTAGGGAAAACTAGCCTTCTTACAACTTCTGATTCCTGAATTTAGTGCAGCTGCCCATTTAATGTAATGGCATTTTCTTGACTTTCCCTCTAGTATGTTTTATACGTTTTAAAGTACAAATCCTCTCACCGCTTTGTCAAATCCATTGTTAATTATTACATAGCATTTGAGGTCATTATAAATGACATTTTTTTCAATTGCTGATTATTTCCTTTAATATAGAAATACAAGTGACTTATAAGTTGATACCATACAACACTTCCAAATTTACTTAATAGTCCTAGGAGCTTTTTCATAAATTATAAGGATTCTATACAAATAGCATGTTATCTATAAATAGTTTCACTTCATTAATTCTAATTTCTATGTTTTCATTGGTTTCTTGTTTCATGTATGTACTAGTTAGAATCTCCAGGATAATTCTGAAAAGAATGTGTGAGAAAGAACATTCTTGACTTGTTTCTAATCTTAGAGGGAAAGCATTCAGTGTTTACCATTATGAAATAAATGATATCACTATTACATGAATTCTTCCAGGGATATGAAAAAGAGACAGTTCTTTGCAATTCATAATAAAATGCCAACAATACTTTATATCAAATCTGATGGGAAACATTCAAGAAAGGAGAAGTACAGTCCAATAACCCTCATAAACATAGATGCAGATACCCTAATCAAAATATAAGCGAATTTGAATTTAGCAACATATGAAAATGATAAAACATTATGTTAGATTCATTTAAGAAATGGAAAATTGAATCAATAATTCAAAACTAATTGCTGTAATTCACAACATTAATGAAATAACTTTAAAAGGCTTTAGTAGTCTATAAAAGGTTCATAAAAAGCAATGTATATATTCAATACCTGTTCATCAAAGCTTTCATCATTCTAAGAATATATGGTATTTTAGTCTGTTTGTGATGCTATAATAAGATACACTGATAACAACAAAAGACAATGAATAACCTAAGTACTCATCTAGAGAAAGATAACTAATTGGTAGTCATGAAATAGAATACATTAAAAAGTGAAAATAAATAGCTATAAACAGCAGAGATGAGTCTTAGAAACATGATGATAAGTAAAAATTATCAAACACAATATGATAATACATATTATAATACCACTTCTACAAGTGATGAAGTTCAATATACCATTTCCTCACAAATTCCTATGTAATAAAACTTTTTTAAAATAATGGAGGTGGTAAATAGTTTAGTGGTTACTCCTAGTAAAAAAATCAAGGTATGGCTGGGGCTATAGCTCAGTGGTAGAGTGCTTGCCTGGCACATGTGAGGCCCTGGGTTCAACCCTCAGCACTACATAAAAATAAATAAATAAAATAAAGGCTTAAAAAAAGATAATATTGCTTCATTCTTACTTAAAAAAAAAGAATCAAGGTACCAGGGTAAGGAAGGAAATACACATAGATATCAGTCATTAGTAATGTTCTAGTCTTTGGATGAGTTAGTAGGACAAGAGAATTTATTATAATACACAAGCAAATAATGCAACTAAATTAAATTAAGTAGGTCTACACATATAACATAATAATGTGTCATGATGCAAATTTTATGATCAACCCAATTCAATGCACTAGCTGTTAAAAAATAAAAACTGTAATACAATACAGTGCAAATTTTAAAACTGCTGTATTAAGGTTCAGTTATTAGCAAGAGAAAATGTGCTAGGTTCAACAATTAGATATTTTTAAAAAATCATTAAATACTCACCCAATTTCCTATTTCTGTTAATTGCATTTTTATTTTTAAATAAATAAATCATAAAATTTAAAGAATTGCTGTAAGTACCTTAAATACACAAATAAATTCACAGAAATAAAGTATTTTTAAAAAGATATTTAACTTGAAAGTTAACCTGGAGATAATATAAAAGAGGTCCTAATGAACATTTTCTGTATGTCAAATCCTGTACTTAATATGAACTATATCATTAATCCTCACAAAATTTTATGACATAGATACCACTAATATCAACGCTTTATTTATGAGGAAACTTTGGTTAAAGTGGTAATAAATTTCTTGATTTACCATACAAAATAATCAGAATGGTCAAACGATTTGTCCAAAATCAAAAGTAAATATACTGGAAGAATCAAGACCAATACATATTGACCACTGTGTACAAGGCATTATGGTAAGTACTTTATGAGATGTGCTGTTAGATACTCTCTATTCAATTATCTCCTTCAGTTATAATGTATCAAAATAGAAATGACCTATTTATTTACTCTTCAATAATCAAAATAATTTATTACATACTTGTCCCTCCATATCCATAACACAATGGTTCCAGGACACCCTTTAAATATCAAAATCTGCAGATTCTTATATTTGCGTAAAACCTGTGTACTTTAAATCATCTCTTATTTATAAGACCTAATATAACATAATCCCTATGAAAATATTTATATACAATATTTTAAGGCATAATCATAATTAAAAAGTCTGTCCATGTTTAGTACACTTGAAAATTTTTCAAATGTGTTTTGTTCTTATTAGTTTAATTCATGGATGTGGAACTTGCAGATACTCAGTGGAGGGTTGACTGCTTAATGTAGTCTCTATTTCTATATACATTTCTACAAGAATCTCTAATGTATACAATATTCATGTCCACAAAGACTAAAGACAATAGTAAAACAAAAAATTCCACTACTAATATCCCACTATATGCAAATTTATTTAAATTTTGTTTTAAAGTTGTAAGAGATAATTTAATAGACTATTATACAGGCTAATATTTTTATAATATGTCTCTCACCTGTGCTGAGTGGTCTGAATCATTTTCTTGACGTGAAGAATATGGTGCTCCTTGTGATTCCTGAAGTTTTTTTTTTAATTTTGCATTTTCTTGTTCTTTTTGAAATAGTTGATCCTGAAGATTATCGACACTTTGACGGAGCATAGATTCATTTGATTTTGTGGTTTCAAAACAAATGTGTAACTCACTGTAGAGCTGTTTAAAAACATTCAGATTATATTAATAATCATAAACTAGATTAATGCCTGTAGATATATGTGCCTTTATATATACATACAAACATATATTGACAACATAAGACATAGTATTTGCTCTCAGGTTATTTTAAGTCTAAAAGAGAAACAAGACAAAAACATAAGGAAAACTAAATAGTCAAATATCAATATAAAACTGTAATGTTGAAAAGGTCATAAGTATTATTGGTCAGTTTAATAAAGAAAAAATGATAAACTTCTAAAGAATTTGCAAGTATTTTAAGCTTGGTATATTACTCTCATAGGATTACATGAAAAATAAAAGTCTTGAACTAAGAAATTACAGTTTTATTGGACTGAACTGTAAACAAAAAAAAGCCATTCTAAGAATGGTAGAAATGTGAAAAAATTATGTGCTAAAAACAATACAAAGGAGCATAAAGTATATCAGCCTAATTGAATATAATATATACATTTGAAAGAAAAAAAGAAAAAACAAAGAATATTTCATTGAGAATTCACTGACTGATGTATTCTCATTTAATATACATTATTATCTACTTCTAAGGTGAGGCAGAAGGAATAAGAGACATAAAGACCTCTCCACCACACTATGCATTTGCACTCCTATTTAGAAGTTGCCCCTGTCTTTATCTGATATGATTGGGTGGGTAACTCTTAGACACAAGGACAAATTATTTTGCACTGAATATCTATCCTTCCAAGAAGCAGGTGAAAAAGGACAGAGAAAGACACTAACAAATGATTTAGGCCTGCCCACATCTAGGAATTGGAACAAATTCTCATTCCTTAGTCCTTATTCCAAATAAACATCTCCTACTTGCCTGTTTTCTTTGATGGGTGACTGGACTTTACATATTTAATATCAATAAGACTAGTAAGTTGCAGACATAAGAGTACAAGAAGCAAAGACAGTCTTCCAGCATTTTTAATTTTAGGACCCAGTCCAACAGAAACTTAGCCAAAACATCTTCAAACAAGATTTGTCTATTTTTATTTCTGAAGTGTTTTCTGATGACAAGGCCTCAGGATAATAAAATGCTTATTTTTCTAGGAGATATTGCAAGGAGACATAAGTTTAGATATTCCAGTGCCCTGGATACTACATTATTCTCATTTCATTAATAACAATAGAGTTAAAAAAAAGTTCTCAAGTAAGTAAATTAGGTAATAGATTCATTCACCTGTTCTGACTCAGGCATTATAAGTAACTTTTTCTCTATTAGCAATCAGAATACATTATAACAGTTTTCAGAGAAAATCTTTTACCTAAAACTTTCATTTAAATAGACAAAAATGCTAGAATTTTATCACAATTTTTGTAACATTCTTCCCTATAAAAATGTAATCATATGTTCTACTATATATCTTACAGGTATGATTCATTAAAATCTATAATTAACATTTATTATGTTTATTATTCTTTATGCTAGAGAATCTCCAGATTATGGAAAACAAGTTAATATCAGATTAGAGCTCCCAAACTCCAAGTACTTCAATTTTCAGGGGCTTGTACTAAAGTAAACTTGCTCCCATATTTTAATGTGCATTGCGAAAGCAAAATGATATTTTTATTACTTAAATAATTTTGAAAACATATATTCTCTCTCATCCAAGGACACTAACTTATTCAACAAATTTTCTATATTTACTAATTATACTACTTTCGACATTTAGTCAGATAATAAATTCTTCAAGTGAAAAGTATATTTATACAAGAAGATAAAAAGAAGAAAACTATAACCTGAAGCTTAAGCAAAAAGTATGCATGGGTTAATTCCTTTTTTCCTTAAATTGATATTGGATTATTTAATGTAATTACCATTAAAGAGAGAAAAGTTATAAAACACATAGTTAGAACCTGAAACATGTTAGATAGTCTGAAAATCACAAATGCAGATATAATTCATATTAATATTTAAATCACATGTATGTATTTTAATGTTGTAAAAGATTAAAGTGTTTACTATTATAAGCTGGAAATGGTGGCACACACCTATAATCCTAGCTATTTAGAAGGCTTAGGCAAGAGGATTTCAAGTTCAAGGCCAGACATAGTAAAACACTATCTCAAAATAAAACAAATAAAAGACTGAGGGTATAGCTCAGTGATAGAATTTCCCTGGGTTCAATTCCCAGTACCTCTAACAACCAACATTATATAAATATCTACATGCTTAGAGCAAGATAACATAATAGTTTACTTTTAATTATCTTGATCAGTGTTTCTGTTCTTAGAATGGCCCTCCATATATATGGTAAGTAGATACAGGTGTGAAACTATTGATTTGTTAAGGAGACTTCTGCAAAAATGCGATTTACTTCTTTCCTATTCTCAAAAACCATTTTAGTTTTCTCACCCTTGTTCCCCTATTCATGTTCCCCATCCTACCACTATGAACAACTGTTTCTAAACTCCGCAGATAATAAAATGAATATTATGTTATAAATCTACTTTAAAAAGTAAGAGAAACAAGAGGAAATGGAAGTGTGGATGGGAAAAAAACAACATGGCACCATCAGTATGGATGTGCATATGCCACAACTCTGTTATAACACTGTTGCAACTCTTCACTATAGAAGTAGAATGTCCAATCAGAATGAGTATTACCTTTCAAGGGAGACAGTTGGCAAGAAAAAGAGGAACTAACAAAAGGTATATAAGGCAAGGCTTCCTGCATTCAGGGCTTAGCCTATGGATAACAATCCACTGGGCCAGTGGTGGCACTAATAAATGTTGCTTCCTGCTGAATGCCCCAGTGCCCGGTCTCTCTGTATGAGAATCCCATAACAGAAGGGCAAATGACAAAATGAGAAGGGTGAAAAGTTGAGAGAAAAAGAGCAGAGGAAACAGAAATTTCAGTAAAAACAGTAAATTAAGAAAATATAACCATTGGTTTTTTGAAAATATAAACAATATTGATAAACTCTTAATAAAACAAACCAAAGGAAAGAGAGAGAAGATCCAAATAAAGACAATTAGAAATGTACAAGGAAATATCACAGATACTTCTGAAATCCAGAGGATCAAAAATAGGAACTATTCAAAATAGAAACTATTTTGAAAATGTCTACTCTAATAAACTGGAAAATCTAGAAGACATTAACAAATTTCTAGACACCTATTTCCTGCCCAAATTGAAACACGAGGATATAAAAATCCAAACAGAACAACTCAAATAATAAAATTAAAACAACAATTAAAGGCTGGGACTGTGATTTAGTGGTAGAGCACCTGCCTTACATGTGTGAGGCACTGGGTTTGATCCACAGCACCACATAAAAACAAACAAATCAATCAATAAATATTGTGTCCATCTACAACTAAAAAAATATTTAAAAAAAAAACAGCAATTAAAAGCCTTCCAACAAAGTAAAACCCAGTACTAGATGGATTCTCAGCTAAGTTTTACCACACCTTTAAAGAACTAACACCAGTATTCCTCAAATTATTACGGGAAATTGAAAGGAAAGGAAGCCCCCCTTAAGTACATTCCATGAAGACAGTATAACACTGATACCAAAACAACAAAGCAATATCCCTGATGAATACAGATGCAAAAATCTTTAATAAAATATTAGCAAACCACATTCAAAAACACATCAAGAATACAATATGACATGATCAAGGGGGTTTCATCTCAGGGATACAGGTTGTTTCAACATATTACAATCAATAAGAGTAATAATTCACCATTTAAATAGAATTAAGGGCATGTTTTAGTCAGTTGTGGGTTTTGTTTGTTTGTTTGTTTTTGCTGCTGTGACCAAAAAACCAAACCAGAACAATTTTAAGAAGGAAAAGTGTATTTGATACTCACGATTTAAACAGTCTCAGTGCAAAAATAGACAACTGTATTCCTTTGAGGCTGAGGTGAGGTAGAATATCATGATAAAAACGTGAGGCAGACAAAATCAGCTGGGAACAGGTACCAGGAAGCAAAGAAACAGCTCTGCTCATTAAGAACAAAATAGAAACCCCAGAGGCATACCACAAGGAATCCACCTCCTGGAGTCACACACTATGTGCTATAGCTATCAACAAATGAATCCCTATCAGGGGATTAATGTACTGATTATGTTAAACCTCTTATAACCCAAACATTTCATCTTTAAACTCTCTTCCATGGTCTCACACATGAGCTTTTGGTAGACACCTAATATCTAAACCATAACAGGACAATATCATACAATCAACTCAATAGATGCAGAAAATGTATTTGATAAAATCCAGCACCCATTCATGTTTAAAACACTTGAGGAATTAGGAATAGAAAGAACTTACCTCAACAGTATAAAGTATATATATGAAAAAATTAAAGCCAAACTAGTAATAAATGAAGAAAAAATTAAAGCATTTCCTCTAAAATCAGGAACAAGACAAGGATGTCTATTCTCACCACTCTTATTCAATATAGTCCTTCAAACTCTAGCCAGAGAAATCAAAAAAGAAAATTAAAGAGATACAAATAGGAAAGAAAAAATCAAATTATCTATTTGCTAATGACATGATCCTATATGGTGAAGACCCAAAAATACTACACCAGAAGACTTCTAGAGCTGATAAATTCAGCAAAGTAGCAAATACAAAATCAACATTCATAAATCAGTAGCTTTCCTATACTCCAAGAGTGACTTTGCTAAGAAAGAAAGCAATGAAATCACTCTATCTATAATAACCATAAAAAATAAAATACTTTGGAATTAATCTAACCAGGGAGATAAAAGAGTTCTACAATGAAAATTAAAGAACACAGAAAAAAAGAAGTTAAAGAAGACTTTATAAGATAGAAAAACATCCCATGTTCTTAGATAGACAGCATTAATATTGCCAAAATGGCCATATTACCACAAGTGGTACAGAGATTCAAGGCAATCTCCATCAAAATACCAACGATGTTCATCACAGAATTAGAAAAAAACAATTCTTAAATTTGGAATAATAGGAGACTCAGAATAGAAATCCTGAGCAAGAAAGCAATCCTGAGCAAGAAAAGCAAAGCAGGAAGTATCACAATACCTGATCTGAACTTATACAACAGTTAAAAAAAAAAAAAAAAAAAAGCATGGCATTGGCATCAAAATAGACATGAAGACCAATGAGACAGAAGACACATAGACAAACCTACATATTTCAAACCATCTGACACTTTACAAGGTATCAAAATATAGGTTGAAGGAAAGATAGCCTTTTTAGCTAATGATGTTGCAAAAACTGGATATCAATATGCAGAAAAATGAAACTAGATCACTATATCTCATCTTGCACAAAAGTCAAATAACAATGGATCAAAAACTTAGGGATTATACTAGAAACTTTACAACTGATAGAAGAAAACAGAGTCAACACCCCAATGTAATGGAACAGACACTGTCAAAATACAACCAAGAATCAGTAAGTGGGATATCATCAAACGAAAAAGGTTCCCTAGAGGAGCAAAGGAAACAATAACCACCATGAACAGAAAGCTTACAGAATAGGAGAAATTCTTTGCCAGATTCTCTGACAGGGTACTAATTTACAGAATACATAAGGAATTAAAAAAAAGTCAACACCAGAAAAACAAATAACTCAATCAATAAATAGGCTGGGAACTAAGCAAATGTTTCTCGTAAGAAAAAAAACACAAATGGCCACCAAACATATAAAAAAGCAATTAGGGAAACAAATTGAAACTACAAAAATGTCTACTTGTTCTAGTTAAAATAGCAATTATTAAGAATATAAGTAATAACAAATGTTGGTGAGGATGTGAGGAAAAATGGTACTCTCACACTGTCAATGGGACCATAAATTATCACAAACACTCTGGAAAACAGTATGGAGATTCCTTATAAAATTAGGAATGAGACAGGCATGGTGGCGCACACCTGTAATCCCAGCTACTTGCAAGGCTGAGGTAGAGTTAAGAGTTCAAAGCCCTTCTCAACAACCAAATGAGGCACCAAGCAACTCAGCGAGACCCTGTCTCTAAACAAAATATTTTAGAAAGGGCTGGGGAGGTGGCTCAGTTGTTAAATTCCCCTGGGATCAATCCCTGATACGAAAAAAAAAAGTAAAAATAAAAAAGCCAGGCATAGTGGTGCACACCTGTAATCCCAGCAGCTCAGGAGGCTGAGATAGGAAGATCCGCAATGGTGAGGCACTAAGCATTTAGTGAGACCCTGTCTCTAAATAAAATACAAAATAAGGCTGGGGATGTGGCTCAGTGGTTGAATATCTCTCAAGGTTCAATTCCCAGTATCAAAAAAAAAAAAAAAGAAACAAAGAAATGGAACCACCACATGACCCTTCTATCCCATTCCTCAGCACGTATCCAAAAGAAATAAAATCTGCAGTCTTCAGTAATACAGGAACATCGCTGTTTATAACAGCACAACTCACAATAGCCGACATATAGAACCAGCTCAGGTACCTCTCAACAAATGAATGGATTAAGAAAACAAGCCACATACATAATGTAGTTTTACTCAGACATAAAGAAGAATGGATTATGGTGTTTGCCAGTAAATGAATAGAATTGGAAAACATCATGCTCAGTGAAATAAACCAGATTCAGAAAATCAAGGATCAAATATTTTCTCTAATTTGCAGAAGCTAGATAGAGGGACTGTCAGTGGAGAAGAATGAAGTGGAGGGGGAGGGAGGAAGGTCAGCAAAGAGGAGGAAATGAGGAATCTGACAAAATTATGCTATGTGTATATATAAATATTCCACAGTGAATTCCACTTTTATGACTATCTATAAAACAGCAATTAACAATAAATCAATAAATATATAAATATCTAACTCTTGAAGAACTAAGCATAATAATAATTGAGAACAAAACTGTTAATATAATTCTTTGATTCAACTCACCTGAGCCTCACATCCAAACTCCAAATAAAATTTTGGAAATACTAAAATTAACCTATGTGAAAATATTTTAAAGTAATCAGTTTAATCTCATTGCATGAATTACTAGACTATTCAAATACACTGGGAAAACCCTAGATAAATATAAGAATAAAGACATTATGGTTTGGCTATGAGTCATCCATTAAAAGCTCCTGTTAATTGAGGAGGTGAAATGATTATGGAAGTCATAACCTAATCACTGGATTAATTCATTTAATAGATTCATAATTTGAATGAATTACTGGGTGGTAAATGTAGGAAGGTGAAGCCTGGTTGAAGGAAGTAGGTCACTGGTAGTGTGCCTTATGGATTTTTTATTTACCCTAGATCTTCATGCTCTCTTCTGCTTCTCAGCTGCCTTGAGCTGATATCTTTCCTCCACCATGCCCTTCCACCATGATGTTCTGCCCCATCATGGGCCCAGAGCACTGGAGTCAGTTGACAATGAATTAATACCTCTGAAATCTTAAGCCAAAACAAACTTTTCCTCCTCTTAGTTGTTCCTATCAGGTCTTTTGGTCATAATGACCAAAAACAAAACAAAACAAAAACTACATAACACAATATTTAAGTAAAATAATCTAGGATCAGAATGAAAAATTTGATGTAAATGAACAATGGAAGTCTAAACACACATGAAAATAATCACAGTGTATCATTCCCAAATATTAAAATCCTGCACTCTATAACCAATACATTTTTGGGGCAATGGATGGGGAGAAGTTTAGTAAAAATCTGCAGAAGGTGAATGTTGTAGCCAAATTTTAAAAACAAATCAAATTTATGCAATCAGAGAAAATAATAGAGTAATGATGGAGTCCCCTTTCACAGAATATATTAATATGGTATACTCTTTCACCAATAAATAAATAAATAAATAAATAAACAAACACAATGGATTCTTCATAATAACAATTCAGATATCAGGGTAAATTGTGTAACATTAAAGGTTATTTAATATTGAAAGAATGTTGATGAGAATTCCACATGCAACTTGTAGAATTTGTTTAACTGAATCCTTTCAGGATAAGATCATATTATTACAGGTAAAAATAAACTTATATTGTGGGCCTTAAAATAAAGTTTAAATTTATTAATGAGATTTAAATTCTACAAAGGTAGTTGTTTGAATGTAAACAATAGTCTAACCCTCAGATATCTGATTTATAAAACAAAAATAGTAATTATTATAATAATAAATAATAATGGTTTCACAAAGGGTTAGTGTGACATGCAAATAAAGAAACAAAAGCTTAACTACAAAGACATGATAAACAATAAAATAAATAAGAGTTCACTGTTAAAACTAAATGGTTACTTAGGGTGGCTTGCCTTTTTACCTCAGTTTACATGATATTGTTGTTGTGGTTTAGATTTGAGGTGTCCCCCCAAATTTGCATTGTGTTAGATAATGCAAGAAAGTTTAAATGTGAAATGATTGGGTTATGAAAGCCCTAGCAATCAATTCATTAATCTACTTCAAGGGATTAAATGGGTGGTAACTCTAGGCAGGTAGAGTATAGCTAGGTGGGTCACTGGGAGAGTGCCTTTGGGGTATATATTTTGGCCCTGATGAGAAGAGCTCTCTCTTCTGCTTTCATGTCCTGAGTTGCTTTGCTCTACCACACCCTTCTGCCTTGATGTTCTGCCTCTCCTGTGGCCCAGAGCAATTGAATTGGACATCTATAGACTGAGACCTCTGAAACCATTAATCCCAAACTTACTCCTCTATGTTGCTTTTCTAGGTCTTCTGGTCAAAGCAAGAAAAAAAAAAAAAAAAACTGTTCTGAAAAGATGCATGTAAATGGAAAGACAGGTTTTCTCTGGCTTATAGTATACATTTTTTACACTATTTATTTTATATACGGTTGTGATCTAGATGGAAGGTTTCCTCACTTGTTAGCTTCTTCATTGCTATGACAAAACACCTGAGAAAATCAAATTTTACACAGGAAATTTTATTTTGGCTCACAGTTTCAAAGCTTTCAGTCCATGGTTGCTTATGGGCTTATGGTTGTGAGGGTGTACATCATGATGGAAGTCTGTAGTAAAAGAAACCTGTTCAGCTCAGACCAGTAGGAAAGCAAAGTGAGAGGAAGGGGTTAGGGTTCAAATAACCATGGTATCCTCTTTCAATATCTTCTAAAGGTTCTACCACATACAAATATTTCCACAGGCTGACAACCAAGCCTTTATTATATGAGCCTTTATACCATTCTTTCCCTGGGACACAAAAGCTCATGCCAATGTCAGAATGCAAAATGCATTCAGTCCATCTCCACTAGTCCCTAGAGTCTTAACACTGCCAGCACTGAAGTCCAAGTACAAAATCTCCTCTGAAACTCAAGGAAAACTCATCTGTAAGTTCCCATAAAAATCAAAAAGAAAGTTACATATTTCCAATACACAATGGTAGGAAAGACACAGGGTAACATCTGTATTCCAAACATTAGGAAAAGGGTTATAGAAAGAATGGGGAAGGATCAAACTAAGACTAAAACCCAGTAGGCAAACATTAAATCCCATTGTCTCATATCTGCATCTAGGTCACATAGTGTATGATATGATCCTATTATCTTGTCAGCTGCAGCCCACATGGCCACGGTCTTGGACTGTTTTGGTTTGGTGCCTGCAGCTTCCCTCAAAGGGCGTTCCACATGCTTGGCATCTCTAATTGTCTTGGGTCTCCACTAGCTTCACTCTCACAGCTTTACACACTGCCCTGTCAGGGACTGCTTGCAAGAACTCTGACCATACCATATACTTCCTGATTTCTGTATGCTTTTCTTTGAAATCTTGGTGAAAGACTCCCTGACCCTATAACTCTTGCTTTCTAAATACCTGCTCAAACTAACATCGTGGGAATAATGCCTCCATTTGCTACCAGCAACAGGTGTTAGTCAAGCCTACTTGAACCAGGGTTGTAATGCTTTGCCTCTGTATGACTTTATGGCTGAATATGGGGAAACAACACCCAGGAAAACAATTGCCTAGGTGACCCTATATAAACAGGATACCCAGGGCCACCTTCTCAAATGAAAGACCTTTAAAAGGAATTTATACCTTTACACACTTGGGTCTTCAATTGGTAGGTTCTTGCTGATTCCTGAGATGCCCTTAAGGCATCTTTGTTATTGTACTGATGCAAAATACTTGGCTTCATTTTAATGGTATTAATATCTATACTCACTTGGCCAAAACTGTAAATGCACTTCTTTTCTTGCCAAACTGCAAGTTTTTCCAATTTTTTTCAGTCTTATTTTGCTCCCAATTTTCATTGCATACTTAGCTAAAATCAGCCAGTAATAACTATGCTGTTGCATGAATGCTATGCCTCCTTGAAATTTCCTCTGCCACATAAATAAGTCTATCACCTTTAAACTCAGTCTCACACAAAATCTCAGGGCATAAACAAAATGTGGACAAGTTATTTGCTAGAACATAACATGCACAGTCTGTATTCCATTTCCCAATAGAGTCCTCATATTCATCTGAACCTCATCAACATAGCCTTTAATGTCCTCATTTCTATCAGTATTCTGGTCTTGGAGCCTCCAGCAGAGTCACCCATTAAGCTCCATTTACAGCACTCTAGGATTTTTCTAACACAGCTCTCCAAACTTTCCCAAACTCCTCCTGCAAACCTATTTCAAAAGATTCTGAACACTGCCTATTGGTCACATCAAGGACCCCTCTTGTTGGTACCAAATATCTGTATCAGTCAACTTTGTTGTTACATGATTAAAACACCTGGAAAAATCAACTTATTGAGGAAGAAAGATTTATTTTGGCTCACAGTTTCAAGGATTGCTTTCATGGATGCTTAGTCCAATTGCTTTTGGGCCATTGTCAAGGATACCACAGCATGGATAGAAGAATCCTGTCCACTTAATGATAGCCTGAAAGAAAACTGAGAGACAGAGGCTGAAGACCAAATATCTCCTTCAAGAGCATAACCCCAATAACCAAACTTCCTTCCACTAGGCCCCGTCTCCTAAAGGTGAAATCTCCTTCAGCTTCCACCTCCTTCCAATACTGCCACAGGAATCAACCAAGTCATATCACATCAGCCTTTGGGGTAAACTTCAATTTCTAATTCTAGCAGTTATATTCTTAATTTTTCCTTCTTATTATACTATCAAGACTAATTTACCCCCTCAGGTAAAAATTAAGTGAACAAGAATAATATTTAAATCCATATAGAAATATCCCTGTTAAGCTTTAAGACACTATAAGCATTAAGATAAGCATTTATGCTTTTAACATTGCATCACCCAAAGTGATATATACACCCAAAGTGATATATACCATACTATACAACTCCTTAAAACTGAATAATTTAATATTTACTGATCATGTGGCAAACAGGTTCCCTTCAAACTCCACAATCCCCTGAGCCGCCTTATTTAATAATTTAAACATTTTATTTTCATTTATGACCCAATTAAAAGTGAATTACACACTGTTAATATGATGTTACTAACTTCTTCATAAAAAGACCACTTTCCTGAGTGGGTGGGTTTGAGTGTGTGCATGTGTATATGTGTGTGTGTGTGTGTCTGCATCTGTGTCTATGTTCAATACATTCTAATAATTACTAAGAGTCTGAACTAATAATAACAAAGAGATGTTTACTCCAAGTTCATTATAATAGTGAAATTTTTAAATTATAATTGATATTGTAAAATGGTTAAATAAATTATTATTTCCAAAATAATTATGTCATAGCTTTTAATATAATATTTTGCTACTTTGTTATTGTTGTTGCAGTACTATGCAATGAACCCACTGTTGCTCTACCATTGAATATATCCCCAGAACTTTGTGTTTTTGAGACAGAGACTTGCTAGGTTGCCCAGGCTGGCCTCAAACTGGCAATCCTTCTGTCTTAGCTGGCATTATAGGCATGAACCATGTATTCAGCTAGTAGAAGACATTTTTAGTATGTTTACAGATACATTAAAATTTACTTGAAAGCTGAAAGTAAATATTCAAAGTGTTAATAATATTTGCCTTTGGGAAATGGAATTGTCAAAGATTCTGTTTTTATTAGTAACTACTTATATCTAAACTATCAAACAAAAAAGAATTGTAATGTCTCCTGACTGCAGGCAAAATTTATAAAGTATAAATAATAAAAAAGAATTCTGAATTGAGTTAATTTGAGGATATTAATGCAAACATTATGAAAATTATGATTTACTATAAATACATTAAAATAATATAGTGAGAACTACAATTTCAGAGTAATAATTAAGTTAAATATCAATAAATTTTACAAACATATGCATGCACACACAGTGCAGAAGTAATGTCTGAGGAACAAACAAAAAGAAAAATGAAATTCAATGTTGAGAAATGGAGGACAAAAAATAGACTAAAGAAAGGAAAAGTAAGCCAATTTTTCAAAGCAGCAGATCTTAATTTGTACTTTTTGGCTTTTTATCTGCCTCAATAATATTCATAACAATACATTTCCACCACTTAGATATTTCTCATGTTTCTTGTAGGAGAAAAACATAATACTAGTGGGAAAGCTTCAAAATTATTGAGATAATGATTTAAGTTAGAACAAGTTATACAAGCAAGAAAATAATAGTTCTGTCTCTCAAATTTAGTAAGTAGATGGTATCTTTGCTGACAATGGGATGTGAGGGGTTCAGGCACTGGAAGCAAGCTCAAAGACCTTGAGGCTGAAGAAATACCTGGTATGTACAAGGAACAAAAATAAGGTTAATATAGCTAAATTGGAGCAAATAAACACAAGAAAAAGTTTAGCATCACACAGGGTTTTACTTTGTATGTACTGGGAAAACAATGGAGAGAAAAGAGGAATAACCACATTTGATATGCTAAGTTTTAGGAAGAATATCTTGATATGTGTTGAGAGTTTACTCAAAGGCATGAAATCAGAGTAAAGAAAACAAGTGGCAACTTACTGTTATAATGCATGATAGTGACATGGCTAGAATGGTGACAGAAGGATTGATAGGAAATAGAATTCTGGACATGTGTTAAGACAAAGCAGAAAAGTTAGTTTTGAACATGTTGAGAGTGAGAAGTCCATTAGGCATCAAAGCAAAGAGATTACTGAGTAAGCAAGTAGATATACTCCTTCCTAAAGATTTAGGAAGACATTCAAAGTAGACAAGTTTTCCCCAGAACACAGTACGATTTTGAAAGCATAAGTGATTGGATAAAATCATCTAGGATGTGAGTTTAAACAGGAAAAGAAAACCAGATATGACAACTGAGGTCTGAGACATTTTAACACATGAGATAAAGACTAGGAAGGACCAAAAAAGAAAATAAAAAGTAACAGGACTGAAGGAAGAAAATCACAGTACTGTAGTGCATTGGAAGCTAGGAAATGAACAACAACAAAATAAAAAAGGATTTCAAGAAAGAATTATCAATGGTAACAAATGTTGAGTAAAAAGTAAAACCTAAGTTACGCATAAAGTGTAAATTTTCAAATCATTTAGCAATGGAGCCTGGTGTAGAAACAAAAGCACAGGGGGTAACTTCATCATATAAAATAAAAAGATAGAACTGCTTTAACTGAAGCAGAGAGATAGGCTCTACCCTCCAGTTCAGTATCATTTATGTCCTTGGGAAAACTTGAATACAACACAGAATATTACTAAAAACCACTGTATGAAAACATCATTTAAAATTATGTTTAAGAAAACAAACAACAACAAAATAATAAAATAAAAACGTGTTTAATGTTACATAATGAAATTACTTATTCTGTGTTAATTATAGAGATTAGGTTTTCATCATGCTAAAAGAAAAAAGATCCAATTTGTAGAAACAAAATGGATTTTATTAGTTAAACTCTTAAAATGTCACCAGCTTCAAATATTAAAGGAAATAACATTGCTCTCATAGTGTTAATCCATATATAAACTATTCATATAAATAATTTAGCCAATTATGCAAAATATATGAGAGAAAACAATTTTTTGAAACTTACTGCTGCTGACTCAGTTATCCTAACTAAATAGTTGGGTACACCTACTTAAGGGGCTCCTGAAACAACAGTAAAGTAAAATGACTACTAAAAGAAACATACAAAATAAAGAGGAAAAATCCTTGAAAATTATTGATCCTGAAGATCTCCTCAGCATTCCCCTTTGTGTTTGTGCAGATCTGCCAATAACATACTGTACAAATTTTATTATAAAAGTCTGTCATAGATCATAAACTAGAATAACATTTGATTAATTTCTCATAGCAGAATACTGAGTAGTTCTACTCCCCAAATCCTTTCCAGTTTAGGGGTTATACCCCTACAAGTTTCATAGTATATGTCAAAATTTATAAATACAATAAGCTATGGAATAAAGCTATATCTATATTATAAATAATTCCATTCTAATAACCATGAACAAACTGACAAAATATTAAATATTACCCAGTTGAACTTCACGTATTTCATTGTGAATATGGAAAAGAAAAAATATATATAAAAGGGAGTAATACAGAAATGCTAAATTTAAAAAATGCTAAATTTAAAAAAAAATTTTAAAGTAATGCATTCCCCCATGTTCATATCTATAAATTTATATTTTATAACTAAATAAAAGCATACTTTTTGGTATGATATACTTTCAGCTGTATGGGCATCTTCCTGATTTTTCAGTACTTTTTGTGTGTCCAAATTGAGAACCTGAAGCTGCTGGATCAGCTCTGCTTGCTGTGCTGTATGTGCACTGTTCTGTTTGTAAAGATTTTGCAGCTCCTGCAATTCTTTCCTGTGCAAAGTAAGCAATAAACAGAAAGAAGCACAAATAAAAATCATCTCAGTTAAATAATTGTGTTCATCTAAGGTTATAGATCAGCTTCCTGTTTTTCATCTACTGTTTTTTACTGAAGGCAAACTTATTAATAAAAGAAATAATATATAAAGTATTTAATATTTATCACATATACCTAGAAAGTATTGATAGAACTACTATAACTTTCAAAGGCAAATACTTATCAATTTTCTTTTATAGCTTAATAGCAATAAAAATCCTGGATATATAGTCATAGAACCACCTTCTTACTGAAATTAAGTTAACACTTCAGTTCCAAGAATTGGTAAATACTGTTGTCAACTGTAGTTATCATATAGTTTTGAAGAAACAGTAACCCAACCATCCATTTTATATTATACAAAAATTTAATATATTTTTTAAATCCCCCCCAAAAAATAGCTTTCATTTTCAAACAAGAGTTCCTTAAACAACACTGTCAGTTCTAGTTTCTAATCTCAGGGGCCTGGCTGGGATTCCTATGATTCCTCTAATCCAAACTGAAGAAGATAATGAGACAAGAAAGTCAGAACAAACAAAAGCAAGACAAGGGAAAACTAGTCCTTCCAAGTCACAAAGGTAAAACTGGTAAGCAGGAGGACAAATAAACTAGTGGTGGTAATGATGGCACAAAAGGTCCAGGAGAACCATATCTCCAGTATAAACATTTCCAGAGAATTCTGGGGTAGTTAATACTGTGTGATACAGCTCATACAAAATTGAAAATTATTTTATGTATTCAATCTGAAGAGAGAAATTTTTAGATATATATTTCATCAAAATACACTTTATATTATATATTTTGGAGATTGGGGTATTTTTTCTTTTTTTATAGAGATGATAAATGTGTGTTAAAGACTCTTAATGCTTGAAGTGGAAACAAGAGGATAAGATGGAAGCTGAAAGGTACACATAGGCCACATCAAGAACTTTGGACTTCCATAAAGTAAAGATTTAGGGTGTGTAAAGGAAGACAGGGGAAAACAAGGTACATTTTCATTTTATATTTTCCCATTTTTTTATTGGTACATTATTGTTCTATATAATGGGGGATTCAATGTTAGAAGTTTACACATACACACAATAGAACTATTTAATTGGACTAATATCATCCCCAGTATTTCTCCTTTCCCTCTCCTCCTGCCTCCCCCTGGTCATATTACTCTATTTTCTCCCCTCAATTTTCATGAGATTCCTCCCCACACCCAACATCTTTCTTTTCTTTTTTCCTGTTTGACTCCATACATGAGGAGAAACATACAACCCCCAACTTTCTGAGTTTTCCCTATTTTGCTTGGTTTCAAGTTCCATCCATTTTCTAGAAGATGACATAATTCATTCTTCTTTATGGTTCAATAAAACATACCACATCTTTATCCTTTCATTCATTGATGAGTATTTAGTCTGATTCCATAGTTTGACTATAATAATTTGTGCTGCTCTCAATGTGTATGCATGTAGCACTAAACAATGCTGACAGTGATTCTTTAGGATAAATACTGAGGAGTGGTATAGCTGAGGCATATAGGGGTTCCATTCCTATTCTTTTGAGGAACCTCCATACTGATATCCAAAATGGATAAACTAATTTACAATCCCACCAACAGTGTAAATGTGTTCCTTTTTCTCCACATGCTCTCCAGAATTTATTATTGTGGGGTTTTTTTGTTTGTCTGTCTGTTTTGGTTTGGTTTTGGTTTTGTTTGTTTGATTTTTTCAGCTCTGGGTATTGAACCCACAGTATCATGCCTATTAGGCAAGTACTCTACCACTGAACTATATCCCCAGTCCTATTGTTTGTAAACTTGATGGTTGCCATTCTGACTGCAATGAGATGGAATCTCAATGTAATTTTATTTTGCATTTCGCTAATTGCTAACAATGTTGAACATTTTTTCATATTTGTTGGCCATTTGTATTTCTCTTGAGAAATGTCTGTTTAATTTTTTTGTCCATTTATTAACTGGATTATTGGTAGGGTTTTTTTGGGGGGGGATGCAGGGGGTTCTTAAGTTCTTTGAGTTCTGTATATATTCTGCATATTAATCCTGGAGGAAGAGTAGCCAGCAATGATTTTTTTCCTATTATGTAAGTTCTCTTTTCACATTCTTAATTGTTTATTTTGCTTGTGGAAGCTTTTATTTTTATGCGACTCCATTTATTAACTCTTGGTATTATTTCCTAAGCTTTGGGGGGCCTTTTGAGAAAGTCAAGCCCTATACCTATATGTTGGAGTGTTAATCCTACATTTTCTCCTAGGAGTTGCATAGTTTCTGGTCTAATTTTGAGGCCTTTGATCCACTTTGAGCTGACTTTTGTGTAGGGTGAGAGATAAAAATCTAGTCTCTCATTCTTTATATAAGGATAACCAGTTTTCTCAGCACCAATTATTTAAAAGGCTGATTTTTATTCAATGTATGTTTTAGACACCTTTGTCAAGGATCACATTACTGTATCTTCTTGGTTTCTCTCTGTGTCTTCTATTCTGTGTATTTGGTCTGTTGTCTGTCTATGTCAGTACCATGCAGTTTTTGTGATTATGTCTCTGTAGTATAATTTCAAGCCAGCTACTATGATGGCTGTAGCATTGCTTCTATTGGCACAGAATTGCTTTGCCTATTTGACTGTTTCATTCTTCAAAATGCATTTTAAGACTTTTTTTTTCCAGTTCTATCAAGAATGTCATAGGTAATTTGATAGAGATTATATTGAATCTGTATATTACTTTTGAAAATCTTTGTGTCTTCTTTGACTTCTTTCTTGAAAGTTTTGTAGTTTTCATTGCAGAAGTCTTCTTACCTCCTTTTTTATTTAAATTTAAATAAATCTAAATAAATTTATTTAGATTTATTCCTAGAGATGTTTTCTTGCTGTTGTTGCTGTTGAGATTGAGGATTCTGTTGTTGTTTTCTCTTGTTTTTGAGGCTACTATGAAAGAAAGTGTTTTCCTGATTACCTTCACAGAATTACCACTGGTGTATAAGAAAGCTATTTTGATTTTGTAAACTGATAGTTCTTAGAATTTGTTTATTAACTCTGGCAATTTTCTGGTGGAACTTTTTGAATCTTCTATGTACAGGATCATATTTTCCAAAACAATGATATTTTGACTTATTCCTTTCTCATTTTTGTCCCTATTATTTCCTACTCTTGCCTGATTACCCTGGCTAGAATTTCTGGTACTATATTGAATAGGAGGTGAACAGTTTTCTCTTGTTCTGGGTTTTAAAGAAAATGTTTTCAGTTCTTACTCATATGTTTTCAGCTTTTCAATATGAGGTGGGTTTGGGGTTTGATGCTGAGATATGTTCCTTTTATCCCTTGTTCATTCAGTGTCTTTATCATGAATAGATGCTGAATTTTTTTCAAGGATTTCTCTGCATAGAGACTGTTATTTTTTACATGGTATTTTTCTCTGTGCCTATAGCTTCAAACTGGTGATTCATTTACATAAACAATCTTAAATGAACAAAATAAATCCTCAGACAGTTGTTGAAAATGGGTAGAAAATAATACAGGAGAAATAAGCTCTACTTTTTAGGTGTTTAGGACATTTAATATTCTCTAACCACAACCACATCCCCTGTTCCCATACATATTTGCATAAACCATCTTTTGCAACTATTTAAAAATAGTCACTTGCATAAAATAATAGTCCAAATATGGGGGAGGGGAAAGAAGAGAACCAATAATGGCATGATCCTCCCAGGGAATGTGATTCAAGAGGAGAGGAAAAGAAACTCACAGCAATAATCCATGCTACATACTGCATTATCCATGAATAAAACTGGAAAAAATGACCAAAGGATATAAGCAATAGAACATCTATCAGAGAATAGTGAAGATATATGTTAAGGAGGAGAACTAACTAAATGCATTTGGAAAAAAGACATGATGAAGGTAAAGGACATCATCTTTCAATATAATGTAAAAGACAAAATTCATTTCTGCTCCAATGTTAGAAGATATTTACTATTTCTTAGAGGTTCGGAATCAGTAGGGTTAGATTTATTTACATTACAGACCAAGTGCAACAAAACATATGTATCTTTAATCATAAGAAACATACTCAAGAATAGGAAGATGCTTGTACTATTATGAGGCACTTGAGGATTAAGAACTCAACTGAAGGAAGACTATATTTTCATCTCATAACTCATGCAATTTTCTGGGCATACTCTCAGTAAGTAGAATAGAAGCATAATTTATGTATATATTTCTTTTAATCCCTATGCTACCCTATGGAATATAGATGGGATGAGGGCACACTGATGTGGAAATATAAAAAGTAGAATTTGATTAGTATCAAAGGAGGCAACAAACAAGTTTTACAAAACTCATACATCTGGCCACTTGAAAACAATGAATTTGTCTAGATCTCTCCTCATTTGAAAACAAATTTTAAAAAGCAAATAGTACAGATGGGTAATTAATATTAAGAAAAACTAATTGTGCATAATCAAAGGAAAAGTATAGTCCTGGGGAGGAACAACTGAAGAAATTAGAAAAAAATATGGGGAAAAAAGTCATTACATCTATCTGAAACATCAGTTAGATGTCAAGATGTAAGGGCATGTCTGAGAGCAGGGAATCTTTCTCATTGCTACCAAGTACTTAAGATAGTTTTCCTCTCTCTTATTAAATATTTGTTTTATCAGACACATATTATGTATCTATTTGCTTTCACTTCACCTAGTTCTTAGACTTTCCCTTTTTCTGCCTCAACCTATGAATTACCATTCCTGCTTGCGAAATTTACACAATTAATGTGGCTCATCACTTGAGGATAAACAGTATGCTGCAAGCTTAGTCTCTTTATACAAGTTCCAGACTCTGATAAAATGCTATCAGGCCTTGGTATGAGTGAACTCTGACCAATGGAAGATGAAACACAAAAGGAACCAGTGGTCAAATAAATTATCTTCTTCCATCTGACATATTGCTCTAGGGCCTAGTTTCTCTCTACAGAATCAAGCTGGGTGGCTAATTCAGTATACCTGAGCTCATCAATAAAAAGTAGACAACAAAATAATGCATCATGTTTATTTTTTATCTCTTCATGCCTAAAATTCTTGCTCTTTCAATCACTTTGGTGGTAACTGAAGCTCCCAAGTAAATAATGGATACTTAATTCCTAACTGAGGTTCTATTTTCTAGGATATCTGAAAACATCCATCTGTTGAATGTGTGAAATGAAAAAGACAACATAAAGAAGGATAGTTAAAAAGAAAAAAAAGATGCCATCATGGCATTAAAATCCATAATGAGAGCAGTTATAAGCAAAATCAAAACTATGGAAAATAAATGAATTCTTTTAGGTTCAAAGGCCTGAGAAAAACAAGGAAAAAAAGAATCAAAAATCAATAAGAAAAAAGAAGTGATAAAGTTCAGAGCTGAAATTAATGCAATAGAGAGTAAAAGGACAATACAAGGAATCAATGAAACAAAGAATTAGTTCTTTGAAAAGATAAATGACATTGATAAACCCTTAGGCAAACGAAAAGAAAGAAAGAGACAACCCAAATTAATAAAATTAGAAAAAAGAACAACAGATATTATGAAACATGAACCAAGATGATATAAAAAGCCTTAATAGCTCCATAACAATCAATATAATTAAAGCAATAGTAAAAATCTCCCAATGAAGAAGCCAAGACCAGATGGATTCACAGATGAATTTTACCAGATCTTTGAAGAACTAATATCAATGTTCCTTAAATTATTTTATGAAATAGGCAGGGAAGGAACTCTTCCAAACTCACTCTACAAAGCTAGCATTATTCTGTTACCAAAACTTGATATGGACATAACAAATAAAGAAAATCATAGACCCATCTCCTTGATGAGCACAGATACAAAATCCTCAATAAAATAGTGAAAATCAAATTCAACATCACATTTTAAAAAATCATACACCATAATCAAGTTGGTTTCAATCCAGGGAATGAAAGGTTTTTTTCAATATATGCAAATAAATAAATGTAATATATGACATAAATAGAATCAAAGATAGAAATCACATAATCATCTGAATAAGTGCGCAAAAATACCTTCAATAAAATTCAACATCCCTTCATGATTTAAAAAAAAAAAAAAACAGTCAAATGTGGTGGTACACACTTGTAATCTCAGTAGCTTTCGAGGCTGAGTTAGGAGGATTTAGAGTTCAAAGCCAGCTTCAACAACTTAGGGAAACTCCTAAGCAACTGAGTGAGGCTCTGTCTCAAAATAAAAAAATATATATAAAGGGCTGGGGATGTAGCCCAGTGATTAAGTGCTCCTAGGTTCAATACCTGGTAAAAAAGAAAAAAAATATAGCCATAGAAGAATTCTACCTCAACATAATAAATGGTACATAAGAACAACCCGTAGCCAACATCAGACTGAATGGGACAAAATTGAAAGCATTTCCTTTAAACTAAGGAACAAAACAAGTGTATTCATGCTTACCACTTTTATTAATTATAGTACTAGAAACCAACCAGAGCAATCTGGCAAGGGAAATAAATAGATATAAATAATAAGAGAGGAAGTCAAATCACCCCCATTTGCAGATCATAATTATTCTTGGTATGGTTTAAATGTAAGGTGTCCCCAAAATGTCCATGTAAAGCAGGAATAGTCAAGTAAAATTAAGGGATATGAAAGCTATAACTTTATCAGTCCATCCTACTACAAATGGACTGACAGGATTATAGCTGTAGAAAGGTGGGCATGACTGAAGGAGATGGGTCACTGGGTTTGTGCCTTAGAAGGTTATATTTTCCCTGTGTCCCCTTATCCCTACCACCCTGCTTCCTGACCCTGAAATGAGCTAAACAGCCCCACCTGGAACCATGAAAAATAGAGATGGTTATCTATGGACTTAGACTTCTAATAATGTGAATCTCTTTCTATAAGCTGTTCTTGTTAGGTATTTTGGTCAAAGTGATGTAGAAGTTAACTAAGAAAAAATTATATGCCTAGAAAATCCTTAGTAATTAGCCAAAGTCTCTTAGAACTGATACATAAACACAGCAAAGTAGCAGGATACAAAATAAATCTACAAAAATCTGTAGCTTTCCTATACATCAACAATGAACTCAGGAGAACAATGTCATTAACAAAAATAAAGAAAATACCAAGAAATAAACTTAACCAAAGAGGTGAAATACCTTTACAATGAAAAGCATAAAACAATAAGGAAAGAAAGTGAAGAATATACTAGAAGACAGAAAGACATTCTATACTCAATGACTGAAAGAATTAATATTGTTAAAATGGCCTTACTACTAAAAGAAATCTATAGAATATATGCAATCCACATCAAAATACCGTTAGCATTCTTCCCAGGAATAGAAAAAAATCCTAAAACCCATATGTAAGCATAAAAGACCCCAAATTGATGAAACAATTCTGAGAGAAAGAAAAATGCTGGAGGCATCACAATTTCCAAACTCAAAATATACTATAGTGCCATTGTAACAAAGACAGTATGGTACTAGCATGAAAATAAACCCACAGATCAATGGACTAAAATAGAGAAATCAGGAATAAACCTATGCACCTACAGTCACCTGATTCTTGACAAAGGAGCCAAAAGCATATGTTGAAGAAAAGACAGTGTCTCCCACAAATAGTGCTGAGGAAACTGGATACTGACATGTGGAAGATTGAAATCAGATCCCTATCTCTCTCCCTGTATAAAAAAAATAATAATCTCAAAATGGATCAAAGACTTCATGCTAAAAACCTCAAACTACTAGAGGAAAACATATAAGAACATATAAGCAACAATTTCTTGAATAGGACTTCAATAGCTCAGGAAATACCTAAAATTGACAAATGGAATTACATCAAAATTATAAACCCTCTGCAAGTAAAGGGAAAAAAAAACAGAATAAAGAGATAGCCTGAAAGAACCTCTGCCAGCTATTCATTTGACAAAGAATTAATCTCTCACACAAGAATCTACTTCTCAGTGCAATATGGCAACAATTTCTTTTCTTCTGGCCTAAGGGTGGTAATAGTATCATGTCCTTGATAATCTATGGTTGGTATTATTCTGAATCTGATATCTGGAGAGAACAGATATCATCATCATAATGAGTCTTCCAAACCATAAACTTGGTATATCTCTGCACAGATATCGGACCTTTTATTTCTCTCAATAACATTATAGTTCTCTTTATAGGGATCATATACATCCTTAATTATATTTACTGTTCATATTTTTATATATATTATAAACTGAATTAATTTTAAATTAATTTCCTAATTGTTTCGCTAGTATAAAAATGCAATTGAATTTTAAACACTAACCTTATATCTACCAAACATGCAAAACTCATTAATTTAAACAATGAAATTTTCTATATAAATTTATATTTTTGACAAATAATTAGGTGGAAATTTTTCCTTTGGTTTTAGTTCCTATATCTTTGAATATTTACTCTTTCCTTACTGCATACTTGTTACTTATGACTACATGATACCCATTATTTTGCAAAACTATAGATAAAATTTAGGATCCGAATTGTTCTGTTCATCCTCCAGAGGTAATTTACACTTGCTTTTGCTAAATGCCTAGGAAAAGTAGCAATCAAACTGAATTCAATTTCAGGATTCTGACTTAAGCATTTTCCAAACCAAAATTAGAACTATACCATCAAGACTTACTTTTTGGTCAGATTCACAACCAATTTCCAACAAAATTTTCACCTCAATTATCAAATCATTACCTATTAAGCCAAGTTTTGTTTAGACAACTGGCTAATATTTTTATACCCAACTTTTCAGTAAACATGTTTAGATATTCAGTATGTATTAGAGATAAGTAATTATTATATGAGCATAAAGATTTATATACTTTAACTTTGAATAAAATATACTTGAGGTAGTTCATTACAATAACTCATAATACAAAAAATAACATGAATTAAATATTCAATAAAATATATAAATAATTATGAATCCCCCCAAAATCAATCCATATAGAAATAGAACTAAGTCATCCTCATTGTTTATCAAAAAAGCATATCCAAATAAGGGAGTGCCTAGGACATTTTTCCACAATCCTGGCTTTGTGTGGCTTGAATATAGCACACAGCTCATGTTTGTATGTCATAAACAACATAACAGTATACTTAAATGTACAAAACTGTATTTCACTGAATGGAACTATAAAAAGTACCAGCATACAGCACTAACTAACTTAACCTTCTTATCAATGCCCACTAAAATGAAAGAAAATTAACAACTTAAAGTTACTGAAAGAATAACTCTATCCAAATATATACCAGAATGGTAGTCACTTTCACCATCTCATATAAAAACTTTTTATTTAAACAATTAACTTTATCATTTACCATTATAAACAAACCTTCAGTGTCATGAGATGGTCTATTAACCAAGCAAAAATCCTGTACTGATCTATAGTCTGACACTATTTTCTAGTCAAGGCAATTATGAAGTAAAGAAACAGGTAGAATTAACATGTTTCAAAACACTTTAAAAAAACAAGTATAGCATGTTTACCTTTTCAAGTGTTTCCACTTTATGTGTAGTACTAAAAAATTAAAAATGTTGATGTAGAAAGAATATTTCACGAAGTAGAACTATATAGGACATGATAAAATAAAAATTAAAAATTCTGTTTCTCATTTATTATTGTTGATTATAACAATGATTATCATTTAACACATGGCTAGGAACTTGAATAAACAATGAAAAAATGCATGGTCCTTAAAAACTGAAGTAAGGGTACTCCTTGCCTATGCATTCTTAATCCTGTGAGCCCTACTTATTCTCCTACAAAATTATTCCCAGTTTAGTGTACATAATTCTATTTTTTCAATGCAGAAACACATGTACCTATAGAAGACTATTTTATCATTTTTATGGGTGTTCATAATAAGCATAAATGATATCATACCAAATGACTAATGGCATTTCAATAATGTTAAATTGAAAATAAAATATACTTGCCTGACCAGGGTAATATCCATATCCTTTTGAAGAAGTTCAGTCTGTTTATTATTAAACTGTATTGATAGAGCATTATATTTACTCTGTGATACTTCAATTTCTTTCTTTGCTTCAATTAAATTTTCTTCAAAGGCCTAAAATTAAAGCACTTATAATCAAATATAATAAACATGCAATGTAACAACATTTTTTATATTTATACTACAAAATGACAGAAAATCTTGTAGTGTTTTAATATAATTTAAAAATTTTAACACAACTGTTACACTACTCAGATTTTTCTTCAGAAAGAAACACTGTATCTTACCTTCTTGATATGAAGATTAAGAATTTGAAACAAAAACTTAAGAAACTGAATATTTAGTTATTAAAATTATAATATATTATTTAATGAAGAAGTTTATTAAAGGAAAAATGAACTTAAATTATTTAAAAATTAGTCAAAAATGGTAGTTGTCTCATTTTTTTGTTTCCTTGTTTTAAATGTATACACAAATATACTCAGAGAAAAAAGGATAGGACAACAAAGAAAACAAAATCATTTTCTAATGTTTGAGACTCAGACCATGTTGTTCTCCTGATTTATGGTAAAATTTCACCTGAATTTCTTCAAATTTGACCATTTCCATCTGATCATTCTCTTAAATCTTTTCTACATTTTGAAACAATTTCAAAACTTGATTTTTAATATATAAATTAATTTCATTGTTATGAAGAATAACTTAAAGTTTATTTCTAAATATAGTATGCCAACAGACAAATCATCCAATCATTATTTTCAAAAGTAAGCAACAGGCTTTAGGTTAAGCACTAGAAACTCCCATTTATTCACAAAAATGAAATGACAGATACATAAGTAGGTAGATAAATGGAGGAAGAAAGAAAGGGAGGAAGGAAGAAGGGTGGAGGAAAGTATGTAGGTAGATTTGTTTGGGTGGGGGAGTTGTGGTTCTTAAGAGAGAAAGGAAACTCTGGACAACCCCATCCCCTGTAACTCACTGTGTGACCTGATGCAATCCCTTCTTCCTCTGAGCCTCAGTTTCCTGATTTATTGGATGAAGGCACTGGCCAAAGCACCTCCAGGTTCCTGAAGGCCTGATGAGCCATGTGGCTGCCTCCCTGAACTCCCACAGCTCCACAAGGGTGGGCCCAGCCAGGGCAGGTGCTTTTTCTGTCAAATCACTTCCACCTTCACTGCAGACACTCTCCGGTCAATACCTGGTTCAGAAGTATAGACAAGCCTCCCAGCCTAGGGACTGCCTGTCTGGATTCCTCAACTCCACAGTGCAGCCACCCATGCTGTTGAAACTCTCTAATATGTTGTTGTCATTTTCCTGCCTTAGGTGGTTCAAGTGGGCTGTCCTTTGCCACCCACGGCTTCTCCCTGGACCTAACGGCTTCTTTCTTCCATATTGGAGTCATAAAAAGAGAATGTGTAAAAGGGTGGTGTTTTGTTTGGGTTTGGTTGGATTTTTTAATCTATATAGTGGCGTTTAAATATACCCACAAATACTTTTAACAACCTTCCTTCAAAATATGAAGTCTAACCCTCTTCCCCCTAAATGTAAGCTATACTTAATGACACTTCTAACAAATAAAATATGGTAAAAGTAAAAAAAAAAAAAACACTGAAAAATAAAAGAAACTATACTAGTAGTCCTCATATGGAATAGCAAGAGCTAAGAAAATGCCTTTCTCTCTATGCCCTTCTTACATTTTAGAGGTGGCTCAATGTTTAACCACTGAGAAGTGATTAGGACTAAATGAAGTAACGTGTTTGGCATGGAAGAATTCAGACTTATAAATAAAAATGGGAACTACAGAAATGGTTCTTACACTCAAAAACAAATTAAAAAAAAAATTCTGTGACTGTGTCCTAGAGACACAGAAGAAAATTTTTAAACCACCACACACAGGTTCTAGGGAAAGCTACCTGTATCAGGATTTATTCTGAATTATTTCAAAAAACAGAGAGGAAAAGGAGTCCCCAGACAATGGAAAAGTACACTAGAGTGCCAGGAACCTCAACATTGCCTAAAAGGGACAAATTAATACCATGGGGAAAGAAAGGGATATTAACATATTCCCACTCAAGATGAACTCAAAGAAAATCTAAACTTCTAAAGGAGGATCAACAAAGTGAACACTAGATAAAAGTTTTTAAAAATCTTTGCCAAATTTATTGCTATAACAAGAGTAAGCATACAGACTAAATAAACGTAAAACAGACTACACAACCAGACCAAATAATATATACTGAAATTTGATAGAAGATGGAAGTGTCTTTATAAATCCTTGGGGGAAAGCTAGTCTATTAAATTAAGGCCATAATACTATTCTGATTAAACTGAAACCTTTTTGACATAGACCCCAAAACACCTTCCATATTTCCATATTTCTCTTCATTACAAATATTAGTATATGACAAAGCTTGCCATTTTGTTGTTTATGTGTTTATTTTAGACCACTTGTTGTTTAGAATATAAGTTCCATAAAAGCTGAAATTTTTATACTGTTTCTTAGTTGCTTTTCAATACCAGACACATAATGAATGGATATATTCAATAAATCCTTATTAAACGTGGAGAATCGTAACATTATCTTCTCTGGATTTATACTAATACCTCTAGGCCCTGTTCCCTCATATCAAAAGAGTAACACACTTCCTCCAAATTTCTTCCAGTCAACAATTTCGTAAGATGCAAGGCCTAATCACAAGAAAAATAACTTACTGCAACATCAGCCTAAACCATACTTCACTAAACTTATAGCAGGAACTGTCATTTTTTGCCTTTTCCCCATAAAATGCCATTCTTTCCCCAAGTTTGAGAAGACACTCCCATTGCAATTCTTCCTGTTGTAACAACCTAATATAGTACTTATTTGTTTGGTTTTTATTTTATTTTCTTTTGGAATTTTTTTTTTAATTTGACATTTTAGTGTTGTAACTCAGAGAGGGTGTGGACAGAATTAAAGATGTCTCATTGTTAAATAGGTAAACTGAGTATCAAGGAATACTTATTTCTACCCTACCTGTGGAGATTAAAGCTACCTAGATGAGTAAGTCTTGCTCAAGGTCCTGTTTTCTGAAATATTTCTTAAGCATGAATGGTAACTTAATTTCTGGTTTAAGATCCATCATCAGTTCCAGTGAATCTCTGGCTTTTATTTTCCTTTGGTGACTTTCCATGAGAGAGAATAATTAGGTGATTATATCTGATAGAATGCTTTCTCTTAAATTCTCAGAACCCACTATTACAACAAACGGCCCCTTTTTGTAAACCTGAAATAATTTAGAAGTACAACAGCATCCCGGTCTTGTGGAACAAGTTTAAACCACATAGTAAACAGCACTGTAGAACACGATCCTCTAATGAATTAGAAGGCCTTTGAGGAATACAGCAACACTCGAAACCCAGTGACTTCTTTTAACCAGCTCTAACAATAGATAAAACCACTTTTCTACTGAATAAAGGTGAAACCTATAGACTTTATATATTATCACTTATATTATTCAGGACCAAAGAATACAATAGCAGTAGCAATATCTAATAATTACATAAATGCCTCTTGCCAACTACCCATTCACATTTGACTATAACTTTGGGGGTTTTAACAAGTCATGAATCACTCCAATTCAGACCATTCAAATTAACATAATACAAAGATATCACCTCTACAAATTAGTTTTCCTACATTTAAAGTCTTCACTTCTCCTCATGGAAAAAGTAATGAGATTTCTAAGTAATAATCCCGGTTTATTCAACTCCCTTTCATCTTGACTACTACCCCCAAAGTTTGAAAATTATAAGAAAATTTTGTTCAGAAAGGGTGATTCTTTCTTTAATTTAAATATTTGGAACATACAGACGAGATAAATCATTAAACATCTAAGATTAAGTAAAAAGGTTATACTGCTTTTATTTCACTTGAAAAAAAAAAAAAAACACATGTGTCAAGGTTCTACTTCCAAAATGATGTAGCTTCAAAATGTATAACCTTGGGGCTGGGGATGTGGTTCAAGTGGTAGCGTGCTTTCCTGGTATGCGTGCGGCCCAGGTTCGATCCTCAGCACCACATACAAACAAAGATGTTGTCCGCCGAAAACTAAAAAAAAAATATTAAAATTCTCTCTCTCTCTCTCTCTCTCTCTCTCTCTCTCTCTCTCTTTAAAAAAAATGTATAACCTAGAGAAAAAAAGCATAACTGTTAAAAATTTCAGAAAAACGAATATTTAAAGTCACTGCGAATTGTCCTAAGGACATATAGTATATAAAGGAATATCAATTTATGAAAACTTAAAAATGTTCATTAAGAGCAGTGGAAATCTCTGACATTTGATGCGGGATCTATTCACAACCACCGAACTTCTAGTTTATTTAATAGAAACATATCCAAGAACAAATGCATTTCCACAGATGAGTGAGGTTACTACATTTATAATCTTCCTCCCTAAGTTTCTGACCTCCTACCCAACCAGTCACTACTCATAGAACAGAAGATCTTCTCCTAGTAGTAGACAAAAAATACCAGACCACTGGCATCAACCACACTCATATCAGATCACTCAGATGTAGGAAGTCCCTCATAGTAAGAGGAAAGCCAAGAAGACAGAAAGGTACCACCCCAATAAACACCATGCTCCTAAAGGTAACACTTGAAGTAAAGGAGTCATTTTTCTTACCCTACTGTCCAAAATGTTGGTAGAGATATTTCCTCCAGGAGTAGAAGCAGGCAACAAGAACAAAGAGATAAGAAGTTCCTTCCTATTAAGCTGACTTTGCTTGAAACTGAGTTTGGAGATATTAAATATCAATCACAGTGCCTCAAAATAACTGAATTTGAGGGTAAAAAACAAAGAGGAAATTGATATCTCTGTAACATTAAAAAGATACACTGTAGGGCAATTAGTTACATTTCTACACACCAACAATAACAGAAAAGAAAATTAAGAAAATGAATTGATTTCAATCAAATCAAAAGAATGCTTCAAATAAATATAACTAAGGAGGTAAAAGACTTATACATTGAAAATTACAAACTTTTATCAATATCCATACAGAATATTAAGGAACCCTAAACATCCAAAACAATTTTGAAAAAGAATAACAATGTTGGAGGACTCTATTTCTTCATTTCAAACCATATGACAAAGCCATAGGAATAAAAACAATGTGATACTAGAATACAGATATATTGACCAACAGAATAGAGTCTAGAATTAATTCATTTTATATTTGGTAAAATTATTTTTCACAGGGATACCAAGACCACTCAATCCAAATAGGTAAGGGAGGTCATTACCACTAGATCTATCCTAGAAAACATGCTAATGGAAGTTCTTCATATTGAAGTGAAAGGATACAAAAGACAGTAATTGAAAGCCATATGAAGAAATAAAGATTTTCAGCAAAGGTAAATACATAGTGAGTATAAAATATCAATTATTTGTAACTCAAATTTTTATTTTGAACTTTATTTCAAAGATAAATACTTTTTAACATGTATATATCTATATTACTAAGCACATGATAATATATAAAGAGGTAATTTGTGACAACAGTAACAAAGTGTAGAGAAAGAACTGTAAAAGACCAGGGTTTTTATAAGGTATTACAAACTACTGGTATCAATTCAAACTAGATTTCAGTACATTTAGGATAGTAAATGTAATACCCATGGTAATCACAAAGAAAAGATCAACAAAATACACACACACACACACACACACACACACAAAATGAACCAAAAAAGGAAAGGAGGAACAAAAACACAATTGCAAAAGGAAAGAAAAAGAAATAAGAAAATGGCAGAAGTTAGTTATTACCTAACTCTAAAAATAAATGGAAAGAAAACAGATAGTGGAAGGGAGCTAGGCAGCAAGTTCCAATCTCCTCACAACACAGAAAGGAGACAGAAAAGAAAAAGTAGAATAGAGAGGTGGATGACAAAATAAATACTCTAAGACTCTACAAAGTCCGAGACCTGGAGAGACTTGAAGATAGGTTACCAGAGTGGAAAATAAGCACTGAATCCCCTAACCAGGAACCTGAACCAGGGTAGGAGAATGGGGGTGGAGTAACAAAGAAAAGGGGAACAGAAAACTCTTAAGCTCATACACTTAAAACATTTGAAAAGGCAGACAAAATTTAAAGCTTGACAGGAACAGCAGGGTCCTTCAAACAGAGCAAACAGCTAAAAAGCAAATCAAGAAAACAAAGCTGAGCCAGCCACTTGGTGAAACACTCAGCAGACTAGTCACCCTCTCAAATCAACAATGTGTCTTCCCATGCCCAGACAGCTGCAAGTTAAATCAAAAGGAAGTCGCTTGCAGTGGTACCTTAAGATCCTGGGTAGAAAGAATTTCTAGAAGGACCACTATTAGCCAAAAATCACTGAATCCCTCCCAGCTCCCCACCAACAAAGGGAGTTGGGTGGAGTGAATCTGTGCCAGGAAATGTGTCAAACCCATTTGTTCGGCTCAGCATCTGTAATCCAGGCAAGAGCAGAAATCTCTGTGCAGTGTCCATTCAACTCAGAAAGACAACCAACAAAGCAGCTTAGATCCCAGCAGAGGAAAGCTGATTCACCAGGACCACAACAGCCTTGACCACTGACACTGGAGGAAGGCACCTTGGGAAGGCTAGGGGCTGTCCCTGGGATCTCTGGGCTGTACCAGAGGGAATCTGCCTGAATATCCAGTGACATAGAGACCCAATTCCTGGATAGTGATAACTGCAAATGTAAGGCTAGTAAGATAATTTCCCTGAATATCCTAGGAAACTTAAGTGGAAGACAGCTGCAAAGATAACCAAAGGAAGATCAATTAAGGAGGAAAATTACCTGAGTCTAGGAAACAGGAAAAGAATGCCCCAGTCTTATCTAGCACCCAGCCTGACCCAAGATCACAACTGGAGAATGAAAGGGCATTTTTGGAAACTGGAAAGAACTTTCATCAGACATAGTCAACAGAGGAAATTAACACATGCAATTCACAAGCTGCAGCAGTGGAAACTAAAGTCCAGGTGAACCACCCGAGTTCCTTCTCTACAGTACTACAGAGAACAGTGTTGGCAGGGGGAATACTTTCACACCAAGAAAAGCCACAATCAGAGTTCCTATGCTCACAATCACCAGGATCTTTACCTCAATGAAAAGGATACTGTTAAAGGAACCAGGTACATGATGACCTACAGCAATCACAGGGACAATCCAGCATCTGCATCAACTCCTGCATACTTTTTTTTTTCATTTTAAAATGGAATTTTATAAATTAAATCACTTCAAATACAAAGACTTTGGGATGAAAAATTCTATATTATTTGTCTGAGGTAATGACTAGAAATACGAAGAAAATATAAATCCACAGGTGTTTGAGTTTTGCAAAAGAGCAGGTTTCTAGGGAAAGAACTTGTGTTATGTTGTGATTTGGGTCCCTCACTGAGTTACCAAGCAAGATTAACTATTCTCTGAAGCCAGAGATTAAGGATAAAGTTTTTCAAACTGCTTTCAGGATAATGTTATCTCCATGCATACTTTTAAAACAACCAACCCACAACACTGCACCCTCTGAGCAGTCAACTGCAGGTCCCTGTGCTGACAAATAAGAATCAGCTGGTGGGAGGTCCCTGTGCTGACTAACCAGAATCAGAATCAGCTGGTGGGAGGTTCATAACAAATAGGGAATGGGTTGCTATGTCCCATAACTCAGGAGAGATTCACAGCAAAGCCTGATGGACATCTGCTTAACGTCCAAACCCCAATGAATTCCAACCAAGATTCAACAAGAATTTATTTAACATTGGCATAGTTTACTATAAATAACTCTAACATCAACTTTGTCATATTATTAACCCTTTATCTTGAATGATAATTGTTACCCCAATAGTCAACATTCAATCCATTTAAAAATGTATTTCATCTAATGGTTTAATTTAAGCTAAACCATTAAATTGGAATCAGTCTTCTTATCTTTGTTTTCCTAGCTCTAATTTATACTTGTTCCACTTGGCCCCTAATAGTCCTCCAGCATTATCTGCTGCTACTTCAAATACCCACAATCAATCAATTTCTCCTTTCTACCTTGGTATGAATTATTTTATATCTTTTCTCTTTTTCTTTCTTTCTTTTTTTTTGGTCTCTCTATTCCCTCTCTATTTTGTCCAATCTTTATTATTCCCACATTTTAGCCCTCATTTAAGGTTATAATAATTTTACTAAATTTAATAACTAATTTTTACCTATTTCAGAATTTTATTACAAGCTTATACCTATATTTGAGGAACTGTGGAGAAAAACAGAAATCAGTGTTTGTTTCTCATAACACTGAATAATTCGAGGCTTAGCTCTGAAGTGATTGTACTAAATATGGTCCAGTGGCATCTCTTAAAGGGTGCTGATATTGGGATCAGCAGGTCATGTACTGCCTAAAAGAAATGAGATCTGGACATTTACCCAACCCCGTGCACCAAAGAGAATGAAACTCACAAAGTAGTCCCTTCCTAAAAAGAAAAAATGAGATCTATACCAATAGATGAGTAGAAATACAAACAATATAAAGAAGCAAAGAAACAAACCATCACAAACAAACCATATGCATCAACAACTGACTCTACTGACATCACAATGGAGGAAATGTTAGAGAAAAAATTTAGAAAGTTCACATTTAAAATGTTCTATAAGCTAAAAGAAGATGTAAAGTGAAATTAAAGAGAAAATACAAAAACTAAAAAATCCCTTCAATAAAAATATAGAGGTTTGAAAAAGAACCAAACAGAAATCTTGGAAATGAAAAATTCAATGGAAAGCACCACCAATGGATTAGGTCACTTTGAAGATAGATTTTTGAGCCTTCTAAAATAAAGTATAAAAATCTTGAAAATAAAATTGCCCATAAAGAAAAGCTATTAAGAGACCTTAACCAGAACATGCTGGAAATCTGGGATAATATTAAAAGGCCGAAGGCTGTGAAATATAAAGTAAAAGGACAAACAATCTTTTCAATGAAATAATATCAGAAAAATTTCCAAACATTAAGAATGAGATGGAAATTCAAATACAAGGGGCTGGGTATGTGGCTCAAACGGTAGTGCGCTTGCCTGGTATGCACGGGGCGCTAAGTTCAATCCTCAGCACCACATAAAAATAAAGATGTTGTGTCCACCGAAAACTAAAAAATTTAAAAAAAGAAATAAAAAAAAGAAATTCAAATACAAGAGGCATACAGGACTACAAATATGCAAAAAATAGAATAGATCCACTTTAAGAAACATTATATGAAAATGCCTAAAATACAAAATAAGGGCAGAATTCTAAAAGCTGCAAGACAAAAATAGCTGGTCATATTTAGAGGTAAACCAATGTGGATTTTAACTGATTTCTCAACCCAGACCCTAAAAGCCATGAGGACTTGGAATAATACATACCAAATCTGAAAGAAAATAAATGCCAACTAAGAATACTATACACAGAAAAATTAGGCTTCAGGTTTAAAGATGAAATAAAAACCTTCAATGATAAACAGATGCTAAAGAATTCATAACTAGAAAGCTGACACTACAAAACATACTCAATGAAATATTTGATGGAAAGGAAATGAAAAAATAGAATTAAAACCAGCATTGGAAGGAAACATACTAAGAATAGTCAATTAAAGGACAATCTGGTCCAATTTAAGCAGTAAAAATAAATCAAAAATGTCGGGAAATAAAAATCAGCTCTCAATATAACAATGAATGTAAATGGACTACACTCTTCAATTAAAAGACATAGACTGGCAAATTGGATTAAAAAACAAACCCAACAATATGGATGACTGTAAGATGTTCACCACAGCCTGAAGGTAAAAGTATGGGGAAAAGACATACCATTCACATGGGACTTATAAATGTCCAGGAGTAGCTATTTTCATCTCAGATAAAGTAGACTTTGAACAAAAAGAGGAAACAAAAGAGCATCAGAAGAGACAAAGAAGGTCACTTCATATTGCTTAAGGGAATCACACAGCAACAAGATATAATGATTGTAAATATTTATGCCCCAAACAATCGAGCACCAATATATATAAAATAAACCCTTCTCAATATTAAGAATCAAATAGACCACAATATAATGATACAAGGTGACTTTAACATGCCTCTCTCACCACTGGTTAGATCATCCAACCTAAACTAAGGAAAGACTCTACAGAAATTAAAAATACAATTAATAATATGGATCTAACAGACACTTATATTCCATCCATCAATAAATGAATTCACTTTTTTCTAAGCAGTACATGGAATATTTTCTAAAAATAGACCATATCTTAGATCACAAAGCAAATATTAGCAAATAGAAAAAAAATAGAGGTAATACCTTGCATTCCATCAGATCATTATAAAATGAAATGAGAAATCAATTATATAAATAGAAGCTTCTCGGGCTGGGGATGTGGCTCAAGCGGTAGCGCGCTCGCCTGGCATGCGTGCGGCCTGGGTTCGATCCTCAGCACCACATACCAACAAAGATGTTGTGTCCGCCGAACACTAAGAAATAAAAATTCTCTCTCTCTCTCTCTCTCTCTCTCTCTCTCTCTCTCTCTCTCACTCTCTCTCTCCTCTCTCACTCTCTCTTAAAAAAAAAAATAGAAGCTTCTCTAACACCTGGAGACTAAAATATATGCTATTTAATGATGAAGGGATAACAGAAGAAACCAGCGAAGAAATTTAAAAATTCTTAGAATTAAGTGAGAAGAGTGATATACTGTATCAAAATTTCTAACACAGTATGAAGGCAGTATTAAAATTAAGTTCATAGCACTGTGCTCATACATTAAAAGTACATAAAGACACCAAATAAGTAATCTAACATTATATATCAAAACCAGAAAAAGAAGAACAAATACCAAAATCAGTTGAAGACAGAAAATAATTAAAATCAGAAATGAAGCTAAGAATAAAAAAAAAAAAAAGACAAAAGATCAACTAAACAGAGATAAACAAGTTTTATTAAAGGATAAATAAGATTGATACACTGGTAGCCAAACTTACCAAATTAAAGGGGGGGGGGGTGGGACTCAAATTAACAAAATTTGAGGCCAAAAAAAATGGAAATATCTCCACAGACACTATTGAAATCCAGAGGATCATCAAAAACTATTTTAAAATGTATACACCAATAAGCTAGATAATCTTTAAGATATTGACAAATTCCTCTCATATGACCTATCCAAATGGAAACATAAAAATATAGAAAATTTAAACACATCAATATCAAGTAATGAAATTGAAGCAAATATCAAAAGCCTTCCAACAAAGAAAAGCCCAGGACTGGATGGATTTCTCAGTCAAGTTCTACCAGACCTTTAAAGAAAAATTAATACCACCATTCCTCAAATTATTCCATAAAATATAAAAGAAGGGAGCACTGCCAAACTAAATTTTATGAAGACAGTATCAACCTGATACCAAAACCAGACAAAGATACATCAAGGAAAAAAAACTTCAGGCCAATATCTCTAATGAACATAGATGCAAAAACTTTAAATAAAACACTTCCAAATCACATACAAAACCATATTTTACAAATAGTACACCATGACAAAGGGAGTTTCATCCCAGGGTTGCAACATGTGGAAATAAAAAAATGTAACATACCACCTAAATAGCCTTACAGATAAGAATGACATGATTATTATCTCAAAAAGCATTTGATAAAGTACAGCACCCATTCATGTTAAATCTAGAAAAAATAGAGATAGCAAAATATTACCTCAACATTGTAAAGGCTATCTGTGACAAACCCAAGGCTAACATTGTATTGAATGGAGAAAAACTGAAAGCATTTCCCCTTATAACAGGAACAAGACTAGGATGCCCACTTTCAACTCCTTCTATTCAACACAGTCCTAGAAACTCTAGCCAGAGCAATCAGGCAACAGAAGGAAATGGAAGAGATACAAATAAGAAAAAAGGGCTCAAATTATCTGTTTGCTGACAACATGATCTTATATTTAGAAGACCCAAAAAACTCCACAATAAGAATTCTAGAGTTCATAAATGGATTCAGCAAAATAGCATAATATAGGATCAACACTCATAAATCAATCATCCTCCTATACTCAAATAATGAATCTGCCAAAAAAGAAATTAGGAAGACATACCCATTCACAATAACCTCAATAAAATAAAATGAAATATTTCAGAATTAATCTAACAAAAGAGCTAAACCTCTACAAAGAAAACTACAGAAAACCAAAGAAAGAAATTGAAGTAGAACTCTGAGGAAGGAAAAACATCCCATGTTCTTGGATAGGCAAAATTAATATTGTCAAAATGGCAATACAACCAAAGGAGCTAAAAGATTCAATACAGTTCCCATCAAAAGTCAAATGACATTTTTCACAAAACTAGAAAAAGCAGTTATGAAATTAATTGGGAAAAATAACAAACCCAGAATTGCCAAAGCTATCCTTACTGAAAAAAACAAAACAGGAGACATCACAATACTGGACCTCAAATTATACTACAGAGCTATGGTAACAAAAACAGCAAGGTACTAACATCAAAACAGGCATGAAGACCAATGAAATATAAGACACAGAAACAAACCCACATAAACACAGTTATGTGATACTAGATAAATGTTCCAAAAGCAAATGTTGGAGAACAGATGGCCTTAAAAAAAAAAAAAGTGCTGGGAAAACTGGAAATCCCTATGTAGAATAATGAAATTTAACTTCTTTCCCTCACCAGGTACAAAACTCAACTCAAAGTAGATCAAAGACCTAGCAATTAGATCAAAAACCCTGCAACAACTAGAAGAAAATGCAGGCCCAACCCTCTAAGATGTCAGCACAGGAAGCAACTTCCTTACAAGATATGTAAAGCATAAGAAACAAAATGAAAAATCAATATGTGTGATAACATCAAACTAAAATGCATCTGCACAGCAAAGGAAACAAGAGTATGAAGAGTGAGCCCACAGAAAGGGAGCAAATCTTTGCCACCTGCTCCTCAGATAAGGTGTTGATATCCAGAATATATAAAGAATGATAAACACCTAGAATCAAAAACAAAAACAAGGCTGGAGTTGTGACTCAGTGATACAGCACTTGCCTAGCATGTGTGAGGCACTGGGTTCAATACTCAGCACCATATAAATAAAAATATCATGTCCATCTACAACTAAAATATTAAAAAAATAACAAAATCAACACATGAGCAAAAAAAACCAAAACAGATACTCCTTGAAAGAAGAAATACAGATGTTCAACAAGTATATGAAAAAAAATGTTTCAACATCTCTAGCAATTCTAGAACTGCAAATTAAAATTATATTATGATTATATCTTACTCCACTCAGAATGGCAATTATCAAGAATACAAATAACAATAAATATTGGGGAGGATGTACATTGAAAAGTGCACTCATATATTGTTTGTGGGACTGCAAATTAGTATAACCCCTCTAGAAAGCACATGAAAATTTCTGAGAAAGCTATGAATGGAACCACTATGTGTACTTGACAGTACATGCCCAGATTTACAGCATACTGCAATGATGCAGCCACATGTTTATAGAATCAAAATTCACAATAACCAAGCTACAGAACAAACCAAGATACCCTTCAACAGCTAAAGGGATACAGTGGCCTTCTTTGTCTCTTTTGATTAATTCTTCCTAGAATCTGCTTTGTCGGGTATGAGAATAGCTACTCCTTCTCGTTTTTATGGTCCAAATGAGTGGAATATTTTTTCAATACTTTTACCGTTATCATGTTGATGTCTTTGCCTATGAGTCCCTCACAAATAGCACATAGATGAGTATTGCTTTTCAATCAATTCTGCTAATCTTTGTCTTTCAGTTGGGAAGCTGAGAGCATTAACATTCATCATTAATATGGATATGTGTTTGGGTTTCCTGACATTTTGGGTTTTTGCTCCATTTTTTCCTATCTTGATTCTAATTTAGTGGGTTATTCTTCTATTGAACTTCCTTTTTGAGAGCTTTGGATTGTTTTTTAGTTTCTCTATGTGCAGTTTGTCTTTGAGTTTTCTTTGTACTGTTGCTGGCTTGGTGCTCATGATTTTTTTTAACTTTATTTTTATCATGAAAAGTTTTTATCAACACTCATGAATCAATAGCTTTCCTATATTCCAACAATGATTCTGCTGAGAAAGAAATAGTAAAATTACTCCTCTCACAATAATCATAAAATGTAAAATACCTGAGAATTAAACTATTCAATTCGGTAAAAGATCATTACAATGAAAATTATAGAAAATAGAAGAAAGAAATTGAAGAAAACCTTAGAAGATGGAAAGACTTCTCATGTTCTTGGATAAGCAGAATTAATATTGTCAAAATGGCCATATTACCAAAAATGTTATAGAGATTCAATGCAATTCCTATCAAAATACCCATGACATTCTTCACAGAACTAGGAAAAAAATAGTTCATTCATTTGGAAGATTAAGAAACCCATAATAGCCAAAGTGATCCTGAACAAGAAGAGCAATGCAGAAGGCATCACAATACCTGATTTGAAATTATACTACAAAAGTATAGTAACAAAAACTGCATGGCATTGGCATCAAAATAGATGTGAAGACAAATGAGACAGAACAGAAAACATAGGGACAAACCCTTGTTCTTAAAAGCATCTGTGAGTTCACAAAGGTGTCAAAAATATACATTAGAGAAAAGATGGCCTTTTTAACCAATGCTGCTGGGAAAACTGAAAATTCATATGTAGAAGAATGAAACCAGATCCCTCTCACCTCACACAAAAGTCAAGTCAAAATGAATCAAAAACTTAGGAATTAGGCCACAAACATTGCAGGTGCTAGAAGAAAATAGAGTCAACCCACCAACATATTGGTACAGGTACCAACTTTCTTAACAAGACCCCAAAAGCTCAAGAAATAAGTTCAATAATCAATAAGTGGGATGCCATCAAACTCAAAAGCTTCTGCAAAAAAGGAAATGATTAAGAGTGTTAAGAAAGCCCAAATAATGGGAGAAAATCTTGGTCAGCTACTCCTCTATCAGGAAATTAATACATATAGTATACATAATATTAATATATAAAAAAACTCAAAAAACTAAACATCAAAAAGCCCAAAAAATCCAATTAATATATTGGCTAGGGGCTAGGGTACTTGTAGCTCAGAGGTACAGTGCTCGCCTAGCATGTGCGAGGCCCAGGGTTTGATTCTCAGCACCACATAAAAATAAATAAACAAAATAAATGTATTGTGTACAAATAGAAGATAAATATTTTTTTAAAAAATATATTAGTTAAAGAACTAAACAGACATTTATTAAAAGAAAAAACACAGTGGTCAACAAATACCTGAAAAAATGTTCAACATCCCTATCATTTAGGGAAATGCAAATCAAAATTACACTAATATTTCATATTACTCTAGTGAGAATGGGAATTACCAAGAATACAAATAATAGTAAATACTGGTGAGACTGTGGGGATAAAGGTATACTCATACATTTTTATTGGGACTACAAATTAGTACAACTATTCTGGGAAACCAGATGGCAATTCCTCAAAAAACTAGAAATGGAATCACCATATGACCCAGCTATCCCACTCCTTGGTACTTATCCAAAACATCTGAACTCAGCAAATACAATGATACAGTCACTTTAATGTTTATAGCAGCACAATTCACAATAATCAAATTATGTAATCAGTCCAGATGCCCATCAATAGATGAATGGATTAAGACAATGTGGTATGTATGCATAATGGAGTTTTACTCTGCCATAAAGAAAAATGAAATTATGGTATTTGCTGGTAAATGGATAGAGGTGGAGTACATGATGCTAAGTGAAATAAGCCAGATCCTGAAAATCAAGGGTAAATGTTTTCTCTCGTATGTGGAAGCTGGAGCAAAACAAGGAAAAGAAGAGGAGAAATAGAAATACCATAAAAATACAGTGAAGTCGAAAAAAGAGACTGAGAAGGAGTTAACCAGGACTAGAAGGAAAGGAAATGCAGAAATGAATTTACAAAATCACACTATGTGCTTGCATAAATTTACCACAGGGAATTCCACCTTTATGTATATGTAGAAATCAAAAATTTATCAAAAATAAATAAATAAATGAGCCAAAGGAAGATCAGTAAAGTAGAGGTAGGAGAGAATAAAGGAAGGAAGAAGGGAAGGGAAAGAGGGGCAACAGGAATTGAAATGGAGCAAATCAAATTCCATGCAGGTATGATTTTTTTACATAAATGAACCCAATTTCTATGATATGTATACACACACACATATATATATTATTTTATATATATATATATATATATATATATTATCTATATGTATGCATATACATATATATATATTATTTAGTGAAAATTATCACTAAATAATCATGTAGTTGTGAATTAACACAAGGCACTACCACCTACTCTTATCAAACCAACAACTTTTTTAAAGGATGTATTGTAGCAGAAACTGATTTAAAAATTAAGAAAACAAATGCACCAGAATTCAGTTTCCTTACTGGCTCAGTTATTCTGATTGTGCACTAACACTCAATGTGTTCCCTTAAAAATCTGCAAAGGGTCGATTCACACGTTCAGACATATCCTTCTCCCATAACTTAAATATTTATGCACACATGTGCACATATGCACATACATATCCATATTATAATTACATATTTTAAATAGATATATAAATACATGTGTTGGTTATATTTCTTTTATGTAGAAAGACTACCATGTTTTTGTAGCCTTATTTATTTATGCCATTTTAAATAAAATATACAGTAAAAGAGAAACCTGACATTTGATTGGAAAATAAATGAGCAAAAACCTGCTGAAGACAAAGGGAATGCCCCCAAAACACATTATTTTGAAAAATACTGATCAAAAGAATGCAAGAATTTTATAAGATTATTAACTTTTATATTCTATTAAAATTTTACTATAAATAACTCCCCTTTAAATAAATAAAGCACCATTTTAGAACCATCTATGAGTATTTTTGATGGTTTTCTGGGGGAGGCATTACCCTTTATTTTTAAAGTAAAATTATATTACAATAAATTTTATCTGCATTTATGAATTTAAGCCTTCCTTTTAAAAAGTCAAAACTCATGATTCTGAATATTTTTTTAAAAAACACATTTTATTTCAAAATGCAATAGCCTTTATTTTTTAATGACTACATTTTAGGATAACTATTTGAAGTCAGTTTCCTGCTTTGCAACATCAATTTTTAAAAAGCTATGGGTCTTAAGTGAAAGAATATAAATTAATGCTACTCCCCACTGGTGGGTTTGAATATATAACTTGTTATTTAAAAGAAAACAACATGTATTAAATTTCCTATATGAAGTTAAATCCAAAATTGCAGTATGTATTCCATTCTCATTGTGTACCTTTATTTTTGCATCAATGCCATATTTTTCTTTTTTCCAATGTGCTTCTTGGTTCCTTAGTTTCTCCAGGTCATTTAACAGGTCAGTGCAGCGTGTACTCAATTTCTCATTTTCCTCCTCCAGATTTTTTATAACCAGCCTGTTTTGCTCTTCTTTATTCTGTACACATTCCTTAGTGTCCTGTAGAACAGTACCACAAGGGCCGATAAACAACAACAACAAAAAAGGTGAGAACTAATCAGCAAATATAAACTGTGCAGTTTCACCCTCACAGCAGCTTCTTCTATATTTGATGGCCAAGGTCACCTGTGTACTTTTATTGGCCTCTTTTCATGCAGGTGGATGGGTCATATTTTTTCACTGGATGACAGCTTTGATGAGTACACATTTGCAAAGAGCCCATTAATTGATCAAGCTGCCTTTGATGCTGTCCCCAGCTATTTTTGAGACCCACACAGACATATCCTCCCAGACCTGGTTTTATCAATTAATAATGCCAGTCCCATCAGAATCTAATTACTAGAAGCCACATATTCACACTCCTACTTTCTTAGCTCCATTTCCATCATTAACTATTTATCTGAAAGTTATAAAGCTTGGAGTCTTAGCTTTAAAGCATTTTTCTCTGAGTTTTTGCATGTGAGAAAACTGTATGGTACAGCAGGGCCTTAGGCAATTTTTTCATCCAAGCTTGTCACTTTCTGTGCCACAAAGGGTAAAGCAAGACTTCAAAAAAAAAAACACTCCTATGAAACTATGTTCAAGTCAATACACCTTATCTTCTTGACTTTTATCTTTAAATTTCTTCTGCAAGTCATTGAATTCTTTCCTCAAGAAAGTATATTCTTCATCTACTGAAATCTTCTGTTGTAGAAGGTCATTTATTTCCTCTTTTAGTACTGATTCTTTCTGCAGAAAAATAAATAAATTATTTGTGAGCTGGTATGTCTAAGAAAATGTTTGGATTTTAATTTTAACAATGTTATACTATTAACTAACTTTCATAAAAAGGTCTATCATAATTCTCATTTATGAACTGCTCGTAGATTTTCAACTAAAACAGGCAAATAATTAATAGTTTCAGTAAAATGGGCAACTGTTTAATAGTTTAAGATGAAGAACACAAAAATACCTGGACACTAAATATTAAGCCACACCGAGAAAGCAAACTTTCAGTATTCAAGTACAAAACAGGAGAAAAAAATGTAAAGCATTCTAATAATAAATATGTATGTATCACTAAAATAAGAATTACTATTCTCTTATTTGAATATCATTTGGAAAACTTTAAAAAAACACACAAAAAAAACACCTCATGAAAGTGTAAGTCATTTAAAGAATTAAGAATAGCCAGTTTGTCTCAGTACTAAAAATACCTTGCTCTTTAGACAAAATAGTCAGAAGATTGCCATAATTTTTAGCTAAATATTCTTCTGACCAGCAATATATAAATGATACCTAACTGGTGGCTGTAACCATGTCTCAATTCTTGGCATCAATCTTTTTTTATATGGCTTTTCTCTCAGAAAACTTACTCCTTCTCTTGACATGTATTACTCTGTATGAAAGAGTAATCCATCAACCAACTGAGACTCTTCCAATCACCAATCTCATATTTGCAACTTTCGATAAAATACTTCCACTGAGATTGCCTGTGGCTACTTCAAATAAGCATGCTAAAACCAAAATTCATATTCTGATAGTCTTTTCTAGATTTCATCAACTTCTGTCAACCCACCCATGCTTTCAACTAACTAAACACTATCTGGCCTGACATGCTTATTTGAAGCTTCCAATTAAGACTCAACAGCTCCATCTGTCAAAGAAGAAGCAGACACATCAAAATAGAAAGTTTTTTCTATTTTTAAGTAATATGCTTAGTAGAAACTGATAGTTATGCCATGTCTGACCTATCATTGATGCTGATCCATAAATATCAATTTATTTTGTACTACTGTATTTATTCTTTATCAAACCCTCTCTGAAGAACTTAAGGTTGACATGGATATGAGAGTAAGACTGAGGGATGTGATGAAAAGAGGGTGAGTTTAAGGAATAAAGAAAGGATAGCTCTAATGTCTAATTTTTTAAAGCTGTAATGTTAATATTTTACTTTTACTAAAATAGTTTAGGTACTAAACACACATAAAATTAATCTGTGGCAAGTAGGTTAAGAATAAAGAAAAAAAATTTTTTAAAGGAGCTTTGTATCCAGCTAAGAAATGCAACCATTATCTTTGAAGTCTTACCCTCTAACACCTCTTATCCCACCACTCCAGAGGTAACCCCTATCCTTAAACTATTTTTTATCTTTCTCTCATTTTTCTTTATAGTTTAAAAACATAATATGCATATTTAACATATAGTTTCTTTTTTAACTGAATACACATTAAATCATAGTATAGGTATTCTGTGTCTCGCTATTTTTGTTCAAAATATATTCCCAAATTGATCCATATTGATGGACATAGCTTCAGTTTGATTACTGTGGTATACATTTTGATTCCATGATATAAATATATTATATTTCTCTCTTGTCAATGTATCTTTCCGTTGTTTCCCATTCCAGGGAAAAAGTTTTACAAACAACAGAGCTGTAAACACTCTCAAACATCTCCAGGAACATATAAGTAAGATTTCTTCCCAAGCAGTATTTTTCAAACTCATAACTATCATCTAGTAATAGGTCATTAAGTCAAACCAGTCATTAAATCAGCATTTTCATTAAAAAATGAAATATAATTCAGTAGAAAATATCAAAATGAGATGCACAAATTCTTAGCAAAAACATGATGCCTATAAGAATAAACATACAAAACAGGCACACTATGTAAGTTAAAATTTTGCCTACATTTTTGTAATGTTTAATTTGAAATTATTATTTTATTAAGCATTATGAAATTCACATTTTATATAAATTTTGTTGAATGTTTATCTTTATTAGGTGTAGTAAGGACAACTATTATATGAAACTTTCATTCCATGTTTGTCTATACTGAGTCATGACAGGGTCACATAATAAAAGACTAGAAAACACTCTATAGATCATATATACTTAGAGATGAAATTGCTAAGAAATAGGCTATATGCACTTCAAGAGTTCCTATCACTCCATATCCCCAACAACATTTAAGAGGAAGGCTGAAGGGATTTTTACAAATCCTGTAAGTATAAATGGAACCTCAATGTAGTTTTTAATTTTGTATTTCCTGTTTAATTAGTAGGTCATAACAAAATGTGTATGACATTGGTCAAACAGCATAAAAATAGATAACATAAATGGCCCATCCTCAAGTCAGAGTCTATTCTTCTATTCCCATCTAAGTCTTATCCTTTTTGAAGATTCAGCTTGCAGCTCCTTTAACTTCATGAAGGTTTCTACAATTAGCCCACCTATTTTATAATTCTTGCCTTCTCTAACTTTGTACATTTCTTATATGATTCATTTGACATATAATGCACTATCTACTCTTGCTGATTATCTCTAAATACTCTTTATCTTTCAAATAGGATTAGTAAGAGTTTACAGATGAGATTTATACTGAATGATAAATTCAAAGATGCAAACATTAAGACTATTTTAAAAACATCTGTACAGCTATTACTCTAAAGAAGAATGTCCCTCTTCTGGAGTTTATTTAGATTCTAGGACAGACAGACACTAAACAACTGACTTAAAAGTTTTAGCACGGTTTTGGAGCTGGGGTTGTGGCTCAGTGGTAGAGCACTTGCCTAGCATGCATGAGGCACTGGGTTTGATCCTTAGCACCACATAAAAAAAAATAAAATAAAATAAAATGAAGGCATTTAAAAAAAAAGGTGTTTAAAAAAAGGTTTTAGCAGGGTTTTCCATTAAACTGAGCTAAACTTAACAAGCACTAAAAATAAAAGTTTAGCACATTAATGAATTTGGTAATTTATAAGAAAAAAACAAATAAAATGAATAAGGTAAATGAATGAATGAATAAGGTGAGTTAAATAAAACTATCATTCTAATACTTTTACAAATGTAAATATATTTTATAATTAGTAATGTTACACAAAGCGGTTATGCAATATGGTGAGATAAGCAAAGTAAGCAAAATGAGATGTTACTTTGTTTTATAAAGTAATGTTACACAATGTTACATCTGTATAAGATAACTGATTATACAATATAACATTTTAATGAAGAGGAATAATATCAGTTTATCACAGTTTAATTCAGAAAATTTCTAAATGCTTGAAAAGTCTATAGAATTCAACATATTTTCCCAATGAAATGTACTCTCAATGATCTACTTTAAATAATGAAAGCACAGGTATATACAGTTAAAAATCATTTTAAAATTAAGCTTTATAAAACTTTTTTCAACAAACCTTTCTGGATAGAGCAAATTCTTAATGGTCTAGCTTGAACTAATATTAAAATAACAAACAGAGCTCAGAGGAACCATAAAGCATACAGAGTGACAAGAGAAAGTATGTCTGGAACAAATAATTTATATGGATAAGCCAATAAATGAATAATTCAAATCATGGTTAAGATAAATCTATAGAGAAAGAAGAAAATAATAGGACAAAGCAGGGAAGGAGGAGAGGCAGGGAGGACAATAGCATAAGACCTAAAACTTTACCAGGTAATACTGGAACAAGGTTAATTTATTATTGATACTGACCTACTTTCAAAGTGGATGGGAACGTTTTAATTTAAGAAAATAATGAAATTACAAATAAAATAATGGTAAATGAAGACAGGAAAAGGGTTAAGAAAAATAATTGCAATTCAAAACCAAAATTGATTTCTCAGCTGCCTAGAAAGGTAAGAAAAAAATAAATACAATGCTAAAGAGCAACTGTCATTTAATTAAATGCAATGCACTGTTATCAAAAGTCATGTTATTTAGTGGAATAATAGAAGAGAAATTTATTAAATCACTTATTTCATAACAGTGACAAAGCTAAAGCATAGTCTTTTTCACAAAAGAAATATATGGCAATTCTTTACACTATTACCAATAAAATGCAAGTGCTGGGGCTGGAGTTGTGGCTCAGTGGTGGAGCACTTGCCTAGCATGTGTGAGACACTGGGTTTGATTCTCAGCACCACATAAAAATAAATTAGATAAAATAAAGGTATTGTGTCCAACTACAATATTTTTTAAAAATGCAAGTGCCAACATTTGATGGCACTTACATAAAGGTTTTGCTGCAACCGGCTTTAAAAAAAAATCATAACTTTCTAACAAATTTGACTAGCTAAGACTTAAGCTAAAGGAATTGTCATTCTAATTGCTATTCTAATCTACAAATTATAAGCTGAAAATGAAGATCTATTTAATATTATTCAGTAGAGCAACAAAAACCTAATAAAAGCCCAGCATGGTGGCTCATGCCTGTAATCACAGCAGCGTGGGATGCCAGGGCAGGAGGATCGCAGGTTTAAAGCCAGCCTCAGCAACTTAGCAAAACCCTGTCTCAAAGTCTCAAAATAGAGGCTGGGGATATGGCTCAAGTGGTAGCGTGCTCGCCTAGCATGCATGAGGCACGGGGTTCTATTCTCAGCACCACATAAAAATAAAAAAAGATATTGTGTCCACCTAAAACTGAAAAATATTTTAAAAAGTCTCAAAATAATAAATAAAGAGCTGGGGATGGGGATGTTGCTCAGTGATTAAGCATCCCAGGATCCAATCCCTGGTACCAAAAAAAAAAAAAAAAAAGACCTAATGCAGGGACTTCCATTTTCTAATTTAGCATGTAATCTTGGAAGCTGTATCTCCATTCACACAAGAAAAGAAAAATAAATAAATAAACAAACTGAAAATCCACAATGTTTACAGTCATCAGAGAAGTGAGGTCACTGGACAAAGCAATATTTCCAAAATTGAAGAGAGAAGTAGATATGAGAATAATAATTGACCAAAGCAGAAGACAAGGAACAAAAAACTCCATGGGAACCAGTATCAGGATAGGAAAACCTATGAATAATTAGCTAATTAATGGAGGAACTACGTGGACATATTTGAGAGTTAAAAACTCCAAGAGGGTCTGGACTTTGGGGGCAGGTGCACATTTTCATGAGTTTTACCTATAGGAGCTTTATCAGGCTGTCAAAGGGAAGAGTGGTGAAAAATACCTTCCTGCTGCCAGCAGGGGGAAAGGAAGTGTAGCCATTTTAAAACATATAGCACATTCTTTACTTTTTAATAAGATCCACTCTCAAGAGAAACTATTTACCAGAGCCCAGCCTAACAGGATTTTGCCACAGCCTAATTAATCTGGAAAAAAGAAATATCTAATCCAACAGCCTCCAGCCTTCCTAGCTCTCCTAAGGAAAGAAACAAAATGGAGAAGCACTTATGTAGGTAAAAGTACAGAGGCACTCTTAACCATAAGACTGAGACCTAATTATAGAATACTTCTATAGAATACTTCTTCTTTTCCCCCAAGCCTCACCACCACATCAATAGGGCTCTGATAAAATAAAAGGGCAATACAAATGAAAGAATTATGCGTGTCAGAAAATATTTCAAAGTCTCAGAAGTCCAGAGAAATTCAAACAAAATTAAGGCCACCAAAGAAACATTTAATCTCTAACACCTACAACTGCAACAAACAGTAGACACAGCATAATCCCTAGGGTGATAAATACAAAACCTCACGATAAAGGACTGTTTACATCAGTTCTTTTTACCCATTTGGCTAACTTCATGTTTCAGTTTGGCTAGGCTATGGTACTCATAGTATCCAATGTAGATGTTGTGATGAAAATACTTTTAAGATGTGATTAACATTTAAATTAGTGGACTTTGAGTAAACAAGATTAGCCTCAATAATGTGGGTTAATCATACCCAATCAACTGAAGGACCTAAAAAAGTCTATGGTTACTGAAGGAGAAAGGAATTCAACCTTCCATTTCCCTTAGGATTTGCACTATAACATCAACTCTTTACTGCGTCTCCATTCTGCCAGCCGGTCTTGTAGAATTCAAACTTGTTACCCCATAATTGTGTGAGTCAATGACTTAAAATAAATGTCCCTTAGCAAATAAAAGGGGAAAATAAATCATCATTTATGAAAGCCAATATATTTTTAATATAATGCTATAGCTTCTACATTAAACTAAAGAATGTTCATTAAAGCATTGCAAACTTAATGTTAAAGGATATTTAAAAAGTGCCAAAACTCTAAATAAATTAAAACTGTTATTTTTTAAATGCTATTTTTATAGTATCAATTGTGATATTTTATATACGGAAAATACAACTTTTGTAATGGTATGAAGAATCCTCCAAAACCTATTGTTAACTCAGAACACTCACAGGTGAAAAGAAGAGGTTATGAGAGCTCTCAAATAACCTAATCAGTCTATACCAGCTTGAATTAACTGACTGGGTGGTAACTATAAGCAGATGGGGTATGACTAGAGGAGGTGGATCACTGGAGGTATGCCCTCAAAGAATGCAACTTCCCTATGGCTTCTCTTTGCAAATCCCTTCTCTGCTTCCAGACTCTTGCCATGGACTAAGCAGCTTTCCTCTGTTGGGCCCCTCATCTATGAATAGAGACCTCTGAAACCACTAGCCTCAAATAAACTTTTCCTCCTCTAAGTTGTTCTTGTCTGATATTTTGGTCACAGCAACAGAAAAGCTAACTAAAACAACTCTATAGAAGATCTAAGAGTCAAATTAGTATGTCATATTGGGATATATATCCCACTGTAGAAAAAATTTATATGAATGTAGATAAAGGGAAAATAGTTGAATGTCTTATTGAAGTTAGTTTCAATATTCAAAATTTTAATAGAACAATTTTATAATAATAACCAATCTTAGCTTCAAGTTCCCAAGACCCTTTAATTGTTAGGAAAGAAAATAAATAAATATCAGAACAGCATGGTTGCCAAAAAGCTACCTCTATTTAATCCAAAAACAGATTCTTTCACTGCTGCTTTTAAGACGTCTGCATTTTTAAAATGGTTCCGGGGCTGGGGTTATGGCTCAGCGGTAGAGTGCCTGCCTCGAATGTGCGAGGCCCTGGGTTCAATCGTCAGCTCACATAAAAATAAATAAATAAAGTAAAGGTATCAAAAAAAATGGTTCCTAGAAGCACTGCCCACACACACTGTTGCAATAATACTATACCAATTTATACAGTTACACATAATTAATGACATATTAACTAAATTGTATAACTTGCTTATATATATATATATATATATAATATAGGCTTAAACTAATTCAAAAATACACATTTTCAAATGATGAAATAGATTTATACAAGTTGTTGTTCATCCTTTATACAAATAATACCATACGCATATTTATAAGTTTCACAGGTGAATGTGTGCTAATAATAAAAGACAAAATTCAATAAAACAATAAATAATAGGTAAATACTACTATAAAACTCACATTACCTAAAAGTTTAAACAAATAAATATCTTAGCCTACTAATTCAGAAAACAAAGAATAGGCTATATGCACAGTATAAAAATAGACTCACTAAAGTGATTTCAAAATAGTAATGCTTTAATGTAGCCACCTGGATATTCTTAATGAACATTACTGCAAAAAATTAATAGTATTAAAGATCTACTACCTGGGGGCTGAGGTTGTGGTCCAGCAGAACCTAGCACATGCAAGGCGCTGGGTTTGATCCTCAGCACCACATAAAAATGAAAACATATTAAAATAAAGATATTGTGTCCAACTACAACTAAAAAAAAAAATCTACTACCTGAAGTAAATATATTGATTTTTTTAACATTTTATTATAACACTAACCTGTTCCAATTCTTGTATTTTAGCATCCTTGACTTGCAGAATTTCTAGAACTTTTCTGTCTTTTGCTTCAGATTTTTGTTTTTCTCTAGAAAGAAAAAAATTTAATAGTTTATTAGTCATAATTTCTAACTAGTCCTTTAAATATTCATATCCTGATAATGAATATCACTTTAAGAGATAAGAAATTAAATTATCTTGGGTTGACAGCCCTTTCAGAATTAATCAGAAACCATATGGCAAGTGACAACAACTTACAACTGCTGACAACTAAAACAACTTCATATTAAAAGAACAGTTTCAGGGCTGGGGATGTGGCTCAAGTGGTAACGTGCTTGCCTGGCATGCGCAGGGCACTGGGTTCGATCCTCAGCACCACATATAAATAAAATACAGATGTTATGTCCACTGAAAACTGAAAAATAAATATTAAAAAATTCTCTCTTTCTCTTTTAAAAAAAGAACAGTTTCATTTCCAAATTTATGTATATCATCAAAAATGTATATATTGTTTAACCTTGAATGCAATGACCAAAAAGTGCCGCAGTCTTGGCTGGGCACAGAATCACGAGCCACTCACAGCTTTGTAGATTCAAACAGCAATTCTTTATTCCCGAACTCACACCAGCCTCTACACACGTTCTGGGGAAATCCAAGTTCTGCCCGCCACAATTCACGTCCAAAATACTTTCTCAATTCCAGGAGAACTCAACGGGAACTCAGGCAGCAGGATATGCCCTATTCCCAGCAGGAATAATCTTAAACCTGGAACCGCCTTAAAACCAGATTGTTTTAAACCAGGAACGCCCTAAACTTGTCTTAAACCAGAACGCCCTAAACCCAAGGAGCGAGATACTTCCTAAAACCTGCAGGATACACCCTAAACCTGGATCCACCCTGGTCCTTGAGCAGGGTCACCTTTCTCAAACACACATGCAATGTCACAGCGAATTTCTAAGGCAAGTCCATTTAACGTGGGGTACGCTGGCAAGGAAACTTCGATGCGTCATTCCTACTTGGCAATGGCCCTCAGCAAAAAAGGTCATCACTTTTAAATTAACTAACAATAAAAAGTAAACATATTCATAGTAATATAGGCATTTTATACACGTAATTAGATTAGAATAAAATAGTATCATTTTTAAAGTAGGAGTTTCAAAGGAGAGACAGATTTACTAATTATCAATATTCTATGAGTAGAATTTTTTAATTTTTGACAACTTCTTATACATTCCTAGCCTCTGAGAATACTACTACCTAAACTAAATAGTAATTGTATAATCAAAGCATAATCCTTTGGGATTATTTACATGTAAATAATGATAATCATTTAAAAATAGAAACCTTTTAATATGGAAAGGAGGAGAAGGAAAAGGAACAAAGATTGGAAGAGATTATATAATCAAGCTGATACTGTTTAATTTATATCAAAAATGGTAAGAAATCTTCTGGACACAGAGTCATAATTTTTAAAAAAACAAACTTTATAAATAGGTAAAGAAAATAGGAATCTGTGCCTAAATCACCCATGTATCATAGAATTTACAGACAAGGAAGAAAGAAAAAAAGTAAAGAAACATAGCTACGTCCCTGAGGATCACAGACTAAGCAGAAATACAAAGCTATGAATGGGGATGAAGAGGTTATTTGCTATCCTCCAGGTCCAGATGTGGGCTGAAGTGAAAAGGAGCTTGGTTTCTGGAGATAATGAAAAACAAATTGCCTTGCTCATATGTCAAAGAATAATCAAGCTCATAATTTGAAAGTAAGCCTAGGGTGAAGTTCATAACTCGGGAAAGGAGACTGCAGAAACCTTCTGAATATCCTTGCTGGGAACTAAGACTTTCATGAAAGCCTAAAATGGCAAAAGTTTATAATAGATATGGCACCCCCATTCAGGGTTGGACTAAAGTACCCTGTTGCTGAGGCACTAAATACAGCAGACCTCTATGTCACTGTTGACCAAGAGCCCCAAGTTACCAATATAAAGCCTATTTCATGAAGGGTTTCTGGGTGAGGTTGACAAATCAGTGGCAACCATAAAATATCTACAGAGAAAAAGAGAAGTAATAGTAAAAGATAAAGGGAAGAATAACAATTCAATAATATCTATTGAGCATTTATTGTAAGACAGGCACTGGCCCAGGGACTAGAGACACTACAGAAAACAAAATACCAAAAGGTTGACCTCATGAAATTAATATTTTAGTAAAGAGATACTGAAAATAAAGATATATAAGTGAATACATAGCCTGTCAAATGGCTATAAGTATAATAAGGAAAATAAATTAGGATAGCTAAGAAAGTGATGGCAATAAGCTTCCTTTCATTCCCAAGTAAAGTGAAAGGAAGAGAAAGCAAACTTGCAAAGCAAGCTTAACAAATGACTCCCTTTAATATTTGAGTAAATATCTAAAGAAAGGAAGTGAGAATCATGCAGATCTCAGGTAGCCAGTTTTTTCAAACCACCAGACTAGTTTCAAGTACAAAGACACTGAACATACAGAATAGAACACATCCCTTATCCACAGGCCCTGTGTTCCAAAAACTACCCTCCACAGATGCCCAAAATCATAAGATAACACCAGACTCTATATATGGTGTTTTTTTTCCTTACACATACATATCTATCATAAAATTAATGTATAAATTTGGCTCAGAGAGAGAGATTAACAATAACTAAAAATAAATAGAACAATTATTTTTAAACATTTATTTTTTAGGTGTAGATGGACATAACACAATGCCTTTATTTTTATGTGGTGCTGAGGATCAAACCCGGGTCCTGCATGTGCTAGGCAAGTGCTCTGCCGCTGAGCCATAATCCCAGCCCTAGAACAATTATATTAATGTAACTATAATAGAAGTTATATAAATGTGGTTTCTATGTTTATTCTTGGGATTTTTCTACTAATATTTTGGGAACACAGTTGACTATGGGTAACTTAAACCATGGAAAGCCAAATCACAGATAAGGGGAAACAGAGGAACTACTATAATTGGTATATTCAAAGAACAGCAAAGAAGTAAATATATTTGTAGTAGAGTGAACAAGTGAATGGTAGCTGAGAACAAATTGGTCACTGGGCATAATATGTGGCCTTTTAAGCCCCATGAAATGTGAATCTGATTTTCAGTGAAACAGTAGAGCACAGGACAGTTTTGAGCCAAGAAATAACATATTACAAATTGACAGTTTATGAGTATCATACTAGTTATTCGGGTTGAGGACAGACTGTAAGGGTCAAGGATGGAAAGAAAAGCTATTAGAAAGTAATTGCAATACCCCAGAGGAAAGACACAGGTGAAATGAATAAGATAGTAAGTGTGGTGATACTGAAAACTGATAAAATTCTAGATATTCTGAAGGTAGAACTAACAGGATTTCCTAGTGCTTTAGACATGTAAAAGAAAGAGAAAAGTCAAGAATGTCTCTAAGGCTTTTTTGCCTGGGCAACTAGAAGGATGGAATAAATATGATTTTAAATATAGAGCAGGAAATAGTTGGACACTGATTTGGGATTTGTACATGTTAAATTTGAGGTGTTCTAGTCAACATCCAAGAGAAGTAAGCAGTTTGACAAGTCTGGAATCAAGAAAGCAGTTAAGGTTAAAGAGTCAACTTTAAGAGTCATTCAAAGGCATTTTATCCAAATATATTATAAGAGTAGAAGATATTATCCAGGTGTTATTTTGAACAAATAAATCTGAGGAGTGAATCTGGTACACTTCAACATTTATAGATTAGGAACATGAGGGGAAATTTTTCAGTAAATGATACTAAGAAGACAGCCACGCCAGTAGTCTAAGAGGAGAATCAAGAGATGTAAGTGAATGAAGTATTTTTAGAAGGAATGATCAACTATGTTAAATGCTGAAGATGCTTTAGAAGATAAAAATTGAAAATGGGTTTCTTAATTTAGACATATCAGGTCTCTGATGATCTTAACAAGAACTGTTTTAGGAGAATGATGGGTATGAAAACTTAATTAGAATGAGTTAAACATGCAAAGAAAAAAATGAAGATAGTGAAAACTCTTCAGAGAAATTTTTCTATTTAAAATGCAGCAGAATAAAACAATAGTTCAAGGGAAATAGGAGATCAAAAGAGAGGGGGTTTTATTTGTTTCAGAGATAGACTGCAAATGTGTATAATGACATGAACAATTCAGATAGCAACAAATGCAGTTTATTTGGATTTAGATGAGTATAAATAGTTCTTACAATGAAATAAAAAGAATATGAGTATACCTTCAGATATGTTAGTAGTTGGAGTTAAGAGGAGAAAAAGTTTTCTCTCCCATAAGAATATTTTCTCAGTGGAGTAGAAAGCAAGGGTATTTATCAGCTCAAAGTGAGAATTAAAAAGAAGTGCAGGAAGCTTAGAAGAGAGGAAGAATAAAATATGCTGAGATACTAGGATAGTCATTAGGTCAAGAAAAAATAGGAGACCACAGAGATAATACTAAGACTAGTTCACCACAATGGCTAAAAATCTATAAAGGAACAGTGTCATCGTGGTCGAGGGTTTTTTCTATAGTCACCTTTAACACTCTGAATGAAGGAGCACATTAAACAAGATGTGTAACAAACTATGTTGGAAATTTTTCAAATATGAATTACTACTACTACTTCTTTACTATTTGCACTTTATCCTGCTTTATTAGTCATTTTCTTTATACTATGCATTAATATCAAATTTCATGCAAAATTACAATCCATTGTCTTTAACTGGGCTTCCTCCTGTGTTTCTTCTGTAAATAGTGAAATTTGACATACTTTTGGAAATTAATACCCTTTTTATTTTATATTTTAGTCTTTTATTGTTTTACAAAAATATTTTATATTTAAAATATATGTTCTTTTACATACACACACACACACACACACACATATATATATATATATATGCACATATATATATGTAAAAGTCTATCATTTGTCACTAATATATACCCTGAAATTATCATTGGTATTCTTAACTTTCCATTATAAAATCAGTAGTATTGCAGGAAAATACTATAAATTCACTTGAGGAATAAATAGATGAACAAAAATAACCAAATATCAAAATGCAGAGCATGGTATGATTTACTTAAAGACAAAGATACATGTTGAAAAAAATCAAGGTATTAACTCCAGTTGGAAATTCCTCATTAGTTTAATTTACAGAGTTTTTTTGTTTTGTTTTGTTTTAATGCACTAGGGATTGAACCCAGGGGTTGTTTAAGTCCTCCCTAAATTGCTGAGGTTAGCCTCAAACTTGAGATCCTGTCTCAGTGTTCAACAGCACTGAGATTACAGGCATGCACCATGGTCCCCATTTCAGTTTTTCTAATCTACTCTTCCATCATAAGTCTGCAATCCCAAAATCAATTCTAGGGTTTATTTTAAATAAGATAAGAATAAAAGTAGACTGTATACTATAAAACCCAAACAAAAGCATTATTATATCACCCAGATGAATTTGAAATAGGGTGATTTCTCTATGATAGAAGTATGTGCAATATAACACACATATAGTCTAATCAGTGGTTTTCAAAGTATAGGTTGCCAGAACAGTAGCATCAACATCAACTAGGTTAGAAATACAAGTTCTGCAGCCCACCCCAGATTCACCCCAGATTAGAAACTCTGAAGGCAGGGGGCCCAGTAACCTATGTTTAACAAGGTGCTCTAGACTAAATGTTTGTTTCTCCCCCAAAATTAATAATTCCAAATGACAGTATTTGGAGACTAAACCTTTGGGAGGTAATTAGGTGATGAAGGCAGGGTCCTCATGAATGAGTAAGCACACTTAGGAGAAGGAACACTATAGAGATGATCTTTTTCTCCATTATATAAGGATATGGCAAAAAAGGGAGCCATTTGCAAGAGAGCTCTCACTGGGAACCAAACCAGCTGGCACCTTAAATCTGGACTTCCCAGACTCCAGAACTGTGAGAAATAATTGTTATTTATGATACCCAATCTATGGTATTTTCTTACAGAAGCCATACAAGGCCTCAAGTGATTCTGATGCACACTAACATCTGAAAGTCCAATAACTCACATATCTGTCAATAGATTGTGAATGATCCAATGCTGTTTATAAACAGTTTACAAATTAAATAGAAACATCATATAAAATATAAACTTTAAAAACATACCTGTGACATTTTATAATTGAACAACCCTAAAAGTGATATAGTGTTTAAATTTTGAACTGAAAATAATAATCACAACTCAAAATCTTTCTGGAAATTTGTCCAGTAGCTCCTCCTGTTGGTATGGGATCTCTAACATTTTCACAACAGGAAAATGCTCCCAAGAGAAAACTGCTACAACATGTATACAGTATCTTTTACATAGAATAATAAGATTTAAAAAAAAAAGGTTGTTTCAAGTTTAAAAATCACCAACTTATCTGAAAAATTCAATTAAGACATATTCTATATATTTACAAGACATTAAAAAAGGTTCTCCACCCCCACCCCTGCAAAAAAAGACACTGTCAAGAAGTTGATGATGATCAATGACTGAGACAAACTCCTGTTTAACTAATTAGAACCACTGATGTGCAATAATGATGTGAGCTAAGAATATTTGCAGACTTCTTTAGGATGAAAAATGAAGTGAAGAAAGGCTGTCAAATGTGTACAAGTTTAAAGCTCCAATCACTATTCCCAAGAGTACTACCCATTTAAATATTTAACATTGCCGTCCTTGGCCACATGAATTACCATGCTAACTTTCTGCCATTTTTCTAAATTCAAAAAAGTGAAAAATTATTCTAAATCATTAAGAAACAAAAATTTATTGTGTTATACACCATGCCATATATTATGCAATATGACAGGATGGTATTTTCTGGGTTTGAGCCCATTTTTAATGAGATGTCAGAATGAAATATTAGAGTCTAAAAGAAACATTTAACTATAATAATGATATTGGTATGAATTTGAAAACAAAGAAAATGGAAAAACAAATCTTACTGAAGTTGATTATTCTTAATTAACAGATAATAATTCACAAAATAAAGCTTATTGGACTATTCTCTCATTTGAGTACAGTATTAATTAAAACGAAGATTTTATGGATATTATGGGCTTTTGCCTTTAAAACATTCTGAATTTGTAATAAATATTTAGATTCTAAATAAAAACATAAGTTAAGGGAAATGAGAATATTATCATGAAATGCTTTGTCCTTTTATTCATTAAGTATTTTATAACAATTTTCCAATCTTGAATATATATAATGAATTACCAGTATGGTATCCAGAATAATACACTTAAACTTGAAAAAGAGTTACAAAAATATTTTACAGACACACTGTACTCCATAGTAAAAAACAATTATTGGGGTGGGGAGGAATACCACTAGTACTCTGAATAAAAATAATGCAACAAATCCTAATACACATAAAGTTTGGTATAAAATATTTTAAAGGTTTATATCTACTTAATATAGTTAGTTTGCATTGGTACATAAATTAATCTTTATTTTATAATCCAGAATTTAGATCTATTATATTTTATTTTAAAAATAAAATAAATATTTAAAACTAAAAGAAATCAGCCTCACACATGAAAAATGACATACTTTTCCCTTGTTCAATCAGGTAGGTTCAGATTAAGATTCAAAATAAAAGTAGAATCTGGATCATAATTTATGGCATATTGGTGAATGTTTTAAGCAAAGAAATAATAATTCAAAAGAAAATAATTATTTGGATTTAATATATTACTAAACAATATTATTGAACTCTTATGTAATCAGTTAATTTCTAAATGTATCAAGTTGAAACTCAAATAATAATATATTGTTTTAAAGTTAGAAATTAAATGACAATTTCCTGATTTTCTTGTTTCTTTTAACTACATAGCCAGATATTTCTGCACATACCCAACATTTATTATGTAGAACATTCATAAAGGAGTTGGAAAAGATTGTGTACTTATATGACTTTAATAACTGTGCAAATATTTTTTTCACCCAGAATCTAGAAGTCTCTTGCAGTGTTCAAAAATATCAGCACTTCAGAACAGACTGTTTCAACATCTGCACATCACCAGGGTTGCCCCCAAGGATTTTTAAATGATGCCTGCCTGTGCTGAATAAAGTGCTAACTTGCACCTTGCATTTCATACTGTGTCCTGAGCAGCCATCCAGTTGGTACAACACCAGCTGAATTCCCACAGGCCACTGTTCACTCAGGCTTGACTGCAATTATCATGTCAATATTTTGTGCTCCAATATGCAGATATGCACACATGCAAGCAGCATAATACTTTCATCTCCATGAAATGTTGACTTATGTTCAAAGTTTTGGGGATGTTTAATGAAACTACAATAAATTTCCATTAAATGAAGTCAGTCATGATTATTTTACCTTAAAATAAAAATTATGCTTCTGTATTGCCTTCCGCCATGTATTAAAAGGCTAAATTATGGGGGTAACTATGCTTCACTGTATTCTCACAATTCTTTAATTCAAAGGTCTTCATACAAGTTAAAGATTATTTGTCAAGCTTCTTGTACCTATTGTAAAAGTTCAAATGTATTTCTTTACACTTTATTGCATGTTCTCTCACCTTGAACATTAGAGTAGTTCCAATTAAACATCTTTATGTTAGTACCCATGACCATCCATCCACATCGCTGCCTGAGCGTTCATGACTATTGCAAAAGGAAAAGTGCTCAGCAAAAATATATTTATGCCCTGAGTGGAACAACCTAGCAGCAATGTTGCCAGATGGCAGAATTCTGGCAGCAACACTTCAGGGGTCTCCAACCAGCCATGCTACTACCATGCTCCAAAATGCAACCTCTTCACAGGCTGTATTGGCTTAATACACATGGGACAGTGTACAACCATCCAGCAGCTGTGCAACCCATGTGTTTAGGAGTGGAATTGGAGCAGCAGAGAGGTTTTCCCAGTGATGAGTGAATACAGCATAACCTATAGTAACAGCCTGCTTTTATCAAGAATCTAAACTTTTTAACTCCAAATATAAATGTAAGATAATCTCTCATTTTTCTATGACATTAAATCTTTAAATACAAGTATTTCAAGGATATAGCATATACATCCTATATAAACAAGGAAAAACTGAACATTATCTTGCCCATTATATTTCCTTCTATGATTGCCATTTTCCAGGATTGAGTTTTCATTTCTAGACCAGAAAAGAAGGGGCGGATTGGCAACAGAAAATAGGAGAATAAGTATAAGAAAAAATTAAAAGAAAGTCTAATCAAAAGTACAGAATATTAAAAATGAATCAAACTATGTCTCCAAGATTTATATAAAGATGCAACATTTAAAACTAAAAACTAGTAGGAAAATAAAGCAGTTTTTTTACATAAAATTCATTTAAAACATTTATAAGTAAAAAATAAATTATCTTTGATAAATCCTAATGGTAATTTGAGATTTAGAAATACTTTAAGTTTTCTAAATCAAGTACAAAATACATTAATTTTAGGATCAGTAAACTGCAAATAAAATGTAACATTAATTAATAATAACATCAAAAAAGTGAAGTTAAGGGCTGGGGTTGTAGCTCAGTGTTACATCACTTGCCTAAGATGTGTGAGGCATTGGGTTCCATCCTCAGCGCCACATAAAAATAAATAAATAAGTAAAGGTTTAAAATAATATTGACAAAAGAGAACAACTAAAAAAAAAGTTACTCTGGAAGTCTAGTCTATTACATAGAAAATGCTAATTGACTTTTCTTAAGACTCTACATAAACAAACTAATAAGGAATTTAAACTGTAAAATGAGATAATAATACACTTTCAATTTCCTAGGCAGTGTTAAATGCCCTGTACATTTATTAACTTAAACAACTCTATTCTTAATTATATTTTACAGGAAAAAAAACTAAGGCATAGAAAAATGAATGTTTTTCCCTGAGTCACACAAATGGCAAGCCAAAATTCTAAAACAATTAGCCTAACTCTACAGTCAGTTTTCATTATCACAAATCATTAAAATTAAATTTTTTTCAGATGTTAGAGTTAAGTCTTAAGCAGTTACACTGGATAATGTGCAAAATGTCTCCATTTTTAAAATAGTTAAATTGGATCTTAGATTTTTCCATCCATAAAGATGGCAAAATATTCACCTTTCTAGCTTAGATTCTCTTCTGTATCACTTTACCTCAGGTGAATGGCAGAACTGCCAATTAAGCAGTTTTAATAGGCAGATACTCCAATCTCAAACCAGATGTTGGTAAATCATAATTTTATAGAGGTCATGGGTGAGTTGTTATAGCTCAAGACCCTCCTAAATGAATCCTCAACTTGATGAAATAAATATTCACATAATAAAGTCTTTTTGTTGATAAGTCCTCAATGGTTAAAATTAAAAATGTCAATCCACACACATCTTCTGATGGAAGTTCTGACCACTTGAGAGAACATTATTATAGCTGAGTGCCTATTAGAAAGCAAGTTCTGAACTAAAAGTTTTATGTACACTTCTCTAATCCTTTAAAAAACACTTTTAAATTTTTATTTTAAAAGAAATAGATCTAGAGAGTTTAAGGAGGGCAAAAAAATATTTAAGTATTTAAACCCTGATCTATATGACTTCTAAATCTGTACTCCTACCCATCCTTAGCTATTGCCAGTTTCAAAATTCCTTACAATAAAATTTAATCTTATATAGACCTCCAGAAGTTCTGATTTTACACAAAATTATAAGAGATTCTCATGCATGATCAAACAAAACCTTAGTCATAGAAAAAGTACACTTTAAATTAACAAGCACTACAAAAAAATTGCTGAGACACAGATAAATATAGGAACAAGAACATCTTCACTAAATAAGACAGTTGGGAAGAACTCTCTAAAGCCAATGATTAGATTTTTTACCAGAACTACTTTGATGAGAAGTGCTTTTTTCCCCTCCCCTGATCCTTTCTCCCCACATGCAGTCTGTAGAATTGTAGGATATAGTCAGTAAATAATTTTAAATTTAAAGGATTTTTAAGCACCTATAAGTATACAAGCTATACATAATCTATAGAAAACTAGGACTTAAAAATCTCATTAAAAACTTACAGAAATTTAAAGAAGACTCAAGATAATAAAAAATAAATAACAACAGAATGCTCAAATATTTTGTGCTAAGATGAGAAATGATGTCAGAAAAGAAGAAACAACAGCCTTATTTAAGGAGCAAAGCAAAAGATACAAGAGAAGGGTTATACCACTGGCTGCTAATTCAAATAGTTTTCATTTCCAGCAATATTTATAGGTCAGAATTATGACTCGGCATAGTTGTGTACTTTCCACGTCATTGTTGTTGACCTCTCCAACAAACCTAGCTTCCAGTTAACTACTTGCTAATATGCAATTCCTTGAAGTCATCATGAAACACATTCCAATTTTAATCTTGAATTCACTGCATCATTAATGGAATAAAATGCTACTAATAAAATGTTACTCCACCATTCAAAGTTTCAAGATATTCTCTTTAATTTCTCTTAAAAGAAATTAACTGACTCAATCTACTAATAAATGACTCAGCTAGGATCTTAACATAAATTTGGGTCACATTTACTTGCCTTCTTTTTTCCTAATTGTCTGGCTAACACTCAGGTAAAAGCTCATACTCCCCTCAAAATGTAGTTAAAAACAGAGGCCCTGGAACTCTACTGCAGGATTTCAAATTCTCACTCTACCATTCATTATCTCTGTAAATTTGGACAAAATACTTAATTTCTCTATGCCTCAGATCCTTCATCTGTAGAGTGGGAATAACAATAGGAACTATCTCCCAGGACTACTGTAAAAATTCAATCAATACATGGAAAACACTAAGAACTGTGTATCATCCATAATCAACCATGGATAAATAAAAGATAACAAAATTGTGGTTGTTTTATAATATGTTATGAATATATGAAGTGCAAATGTATCTTTATAATATTACACAGGAATGATATTTTCCCCTGAGATTTAGAATACACTTCCTTACAAATGTACCATTCTGAAAAATAATTTTGTGTCACAGTACAGTTTAGTGCATTTGAATGGACAGATATTTTTTTTTTAAAGAGAGAGTGAGAGAGGAGAGAGAGAGAGAGAGAGAGAGAGAGAGAGAGAGAGAGAGAGAATTTTTTTTAATATTTATTTTTTAGTTCTTGGCGGACACAACATCTTTGTTGGTATGTGGTGCTGAGGATCGAACCCGGGCCGCACGCATGCCAGGCGAGCGCGCTACCGCTGAGCCACATCTCCAGCCCCTGAATGGACAGATATTTTTGATGATCAATTAGCAACATCCCTAATCCACTACAAGAAAATTGACACCATAAAATTCAATAACAGCACAAACAGCTTTTAGTTGTTTTCCTTATTACAGCTTCACAATAAATTTCACCTTATTTTTTGTTTATATTACCTTGCACAGTAATATCTTCCTTTATTTTTATCTCATTTAATATCATGTTTCAACATTTTACTATTTCTCTTTGTATTTCAGATTATGTGTAAACATGCTACATAAAACAATTTATTCAATAACTTTTTCACGAAAACTCTGCTATAAGCACTTTCCTATCAAGACAAATATCATATGATTCCTTTATTTCACCATTATTAACTCAGTCTCTTAAGAAACTCTTCTGATCAAAAAGGATGCTAGTTAAAAACAGAGAAATTAGCACATCAATCATGCCAGAACTCCATATAAAACAGTGATGAACATTAGAAAAGAATTAGTTATTCCCACAATATCCAGAATGTGTGCCAATGCTCCCAGGAGTGCTATAGCAAACACAGAAGGACACAGTGGGATATTTTAAATATTTGAGTGAAACACAACAAAACTTGGCATCTGTTGAACACTGCATAGATTATAGCTAAGTTCAGGATTTCAATGTTAAATTGCACTACATTCCTTTCATGACATCATAGCTTTACGAAGCTGGGTTTTTAATGGCTGTTGTGACAAAAAACAGAAAGCAAAAAGCAATATGAAATAGGAAATAATAATGGCAGTGATCAACTTGATTCCAATGTTTGAGAAGTTGTCCAATACTAAAAAGGCTCACACATCCTATTAGTAAACAATTCTGACCATATAAGAGTAAAGTTAAAATATTTTTCTTTTAATTTATATATTCATTGGCAATGGCCACTAAATTGTGAGAACATAAATAATCAGTAGAACTGTTAGGTATTTGCTTTCTGCCTTGAAGCACCATGAAATCATTACTGAGATATGTAGAGTATGATGAACTGAGATAATTTGGGAATCCCTGAGTAAATCTTTAAAGAAAATATCCATTATTTAAATGACTATGAATTATAGTGTGTGAATAGTTACTAGTTGTAATATTTATAATTATAGTGATACTACCAAAAATCTTAATTGATATAATTATAACTCCACTCATTCTCATTCAAACTTAATCTCACTTCTTTTTGTAAAAACCATCATTTTGCCAGGCTCATACTTTGCTCTTCAAATCTAAAACTGAAAGTCTTTTTAAAAATAACAACTCAAGAATTGAGAAATAAATCACATATTCTTAAAGTTAATAGGAATGTTTGGGCACAAATTTTTAACCATTAAGAACTTCTATGTATAAACATTATCTTTTATCAATCAACTTCATTATTGTGAGAGAGCTACTTGAAACTCTGAATTAACAATAAAAAAACTTGTTGAAATTTTGACATCTGATATATTAAAAAATTTAATTAACAAGTGAATAAAATTAAAACTCACAAAATAAACTACTTTATAATTTAATACTATAATAATGCTATAATTTAATACTTAGCAACATATACATTAAAAAGCCTGAAAGTTCTGGATCATTTCTCAGCATATAAAGCTGCATTAACTTCTACTTATATCCAAGAAGGAGTAACAGGAACCAGATTTGTTTTACTATCCTAAACAAATTGAGCATTGTTCAAAATATATGTTCAGCCAGTGGACAGCAGGTAACAAAGGACTGTCTTACCTGAAGAAAGATAACCTATGAGATAAGCTCTAGGATGGCCCACCTCACAGGCAGTTTCCAAGCTGAATGGACTACTGGAAGGTGGTAAAAACTATAGGATGGGGAGCTAATTGAAGGGAGAGGGTCATTGGGGGCACTGGGGACTATATCTTATCCCCAGTCCCTTCCTCTCTTGTTTCCTGTTTGCCATGAGGTGAGAGGTTTTCCTCATTCCTTCTACCATGGTGTATCTGAGGTCTCAGTTCATGGTCAACAGGCACCTCTCAAACTTTCCTCCTTTAAATTTATTTTCTCAGGTATTTTTGTCATAGCAATGGAAAACTAACACAGATTCTTTGTGTGAGTGTTTATCAGTTCATGCCTGAGTAAACAGTACTCTGGGAATTGGAGACACTTATTGGGACACAACAGGTTGAATAAATCCTAGAGGTCACTGAAGGCTGAAATAATTCTTGTTCTCACTAATTACAGTGGAAAAACTTCATAATATTCAGGGAGCAATATTAATATAAGTAATATAAGTGGAGTCCTCAGAAGTATCATGCCTTATGAGTGGGATTAAATTCATCCTAGACGATAAGAAAAGCAACTCTAGACCTACTCTGACAAAGCTTAAAACCAAGCCCCATAAAGATCAAACTCATAAATAATTTCATGCAAGAACAAATTCCAACTCTGTGTGTGTGTGTGTGTGTGTGTGTGTGTGTGTCTGTGTGAGAATGTGTACGCATACGCACACTGACAATTGCACTCAGGGCCTTATTTGCGCTAAACACATGCTCTACCACTGAACTATATAACTACACTCTGAGACCCTTAACATTCTTTTAAAAACTACAACAAAAATGTAAAAATCAACAAGATAAAATTCAATATGTCCAGCACTGTATCAAAAATTACCAGTTGGGGTTGTGGCTCAGTGGTAGACTGTTTGCCTCACATGTGTGAGGCACTGGGTTCGATTCTCAGCATCATATATAAATAAATGAATAAAATAAAGGTCCATTAACAACTAAAAAAAAATATTTAAAAAATTACCACTTATGCAAAAAAAGTAGAAACATATGATCCATACCTAGAGGAAAACTGAAGACTCAGATAACAGAATTAGGGAATTCAAGGACTTTGAAACAGCACTTATAAATAACAAAAACATAACTTAAGAATTTCAAGAAAAAATATTATGATAAATGAAAGAAAATGAAGTTTAAAAAAATGGAATTTCTAGATATGAAATATGCAGCATCTGAAATGAAAAATATATTAAATGGAATTAATGGCAAATTAAATAATGCAGAAGAAAATATGTGAAAATTTGAAAAAAAATGAAATAGAAATTATTCAAGAGAGTAGAATTAGGGGGTTGGGGTTGTGGCTCAGCGGTAGAGCACTCACCTAGGACATGTAAGGCCCTAGGTTCGATCACCTAGCACGAGCAAGGCCCTGGGCTCAATACTCAGCATCATATAAAAATAAATAAATAAATAAAGGTATTGTGTCCAACAACAACTAAAAAAAAATATTTTAAATAAATAAATAAACATACTAAGATTTTTTTTTAAAAAAGAGTAGAATTATTTGCTCACCATTACCTAAGATTCTTTAGATGAAATAGTTTTGTGAATGAGTATGTTAGAAACAAAACTGTTTTTTTCAAACAAAACTGTCTAAACAATATTATGTTAATCTAGGTAATAATTCTCATTAGTGAAACAAGTCATTTTAAAAGCATGCAAGGGAAAAAAAAAGGTGGAGTGGGGTTTATAGTGTATCTCACTTGTACAGCCTAGCACACTCAAGGTCCTAGCACACTCAAGGTCCAGGGTTCAATCCCCACCACTACAAGAAAAAAAAAATTCTCTGGTCTATTCTGGAGTTGAAATATATTTACAATGCTTACCTGTAAATATAAGGATAGTGATTTTTAATAAATTTCTATTAATAATTTTATTGGAACATTATAATTATACAAAATAGTGGGATTGGCTCAGCGGTAAAACACTTGCCTAGTATGTGTTTGATTCTCAGCACTACATACAAGTAAATAAAAATAAAGGTCTGTTGACAAAAAAAAAGTGGGATTGTGACATATTCATACGTATACATACATAATTTGTTCAATTTCTTTAATTTCCTTCCCAGGTACCTATACTTTACAGTGCAGCCTAGCATGGATTTCTAATTCAAAATCAAATGCAATTCAATAAATGTTTTTGAACTGAAGACTGCTAACCTTAAAATTAATAAAAGTGCTCAACTGAAAAAATCAAAATGAATTATATCATATGGTCACAATATTTCCTAAGGCCTACCAACATATATCCTATATTGTTGCTGTAAGATTCTCTTAACACAACTACCCAATTTCTAAAGAGATAAGCTGAAAGCAACTCTCTAGAGAAGCACTGAACAGTACATATTATAGATGACATGCTAAATATTCATCAGTAATTTAAAGATGAGGAGTCCTCTCAAGGAGTTTATAGTTTACTAAATGGGCTGCCCATAGAATATTGGAAACCCCTATTAAAAAATTATACACAGGATCCAAGATGAAAGAAAGTATCCTCAATTGAGGGTCAGAGAGCAGTTTCAATGATTCTAAGAATTAAATAATTGGAAATATTTCAAAAAGCAAGAAGATGAGAGAAAGGTCTTTCTAGCAAAGTGAAACATTCAAGGTACAAGGAAGATATTTCTGTGTGTTTTATATCTGTCCTACCTCCTTGATCTCTGAAGCCTCTTCACTGATATAAGCTATCCTTACATTAGATCCTACACATGATCTGCATCTGACTCACATTCTACAAATTAAGAAATAATAAAAAAGGAAATTAAAGGAAGAAAAAATACTGAGCACATATTTAAAAGCAATGTTCATGGGAAGATATAAACCATATAATCATTAAAAAGGAAACACCATTCACTGTAGCAAATGAAGATGTATCTTATAGGCAACATGCAAGTTAGGAATCTTGTTTTTTCGTAAACCCTATAAAGGCAAAAGTCATTGTTATGGTTTAAATAATAGATGTCCCTCAAAAGCTCATGTGTCAGATAATGAAAAAAAAGTTTAGAAGTCAAATGACTGGGTTATGAAAGCCTTGATCTATTCAGTTCATTAATCCTTTGATAGGGATTAACTGAGTGGTAACTCATGTAAGTTATGGCTGGAAGAGGTGGGTCCATAGGGGCATGCTTGGGGGTTATATTTGATCACACAGGAGAGCTACTCTCATCTGCAGCCCTCCCTCTCTCCTCTACCCTCTCTGCTTACTGGTGTAACACCTTGAGCTGCCTTCCTGCACCACTCCCTTCAACTATATGTTTAGCCTCATCTTGAGCCTGAGGGAATGAAGCTGGCTGTCTATAGACTGAGACCTCTGAAACCCTGAGCCCTAAAATAAACTTTTCCTCTGTGTATTGTACTTGTCAGATCTTCGTGGTCACAGCAGCAAAAAAAGCTGACTAAAAGAGTCATGTTTTGTTTATAACTATTCAGCCTCTAGTACAGTAGTAAATTTGTCTCAGAACTTAAATTTCCTTTGGCCTTATCCATGTCCTAGTCATACCAACATAACAAAATTTGATAATATCTAGGGAAAATTAAAAGTACATATTTAACCTTGGAATATAAATAATAAATACATTCAAAATTTCACCAAAAGAGAAATTTCAAGAGAAAATGCCACTAGAATGGCAACATTCATATGGGCTTACTTTAAGGACACCAAATAAAAAAATATTTGCTATAATATTTTATTTGAGGTTCAAAAGCATGCAAATTTAAGACTTAACCAAAGGAAACAAAAGATATTGTATTGTGGGTTTGATTTTAATATAAGTTTTGTTAATATCATACTTCTCTCAAACCTACATTCCTTTGAAAAACATTTATATATAATTATTTATATATTGTTCAATTATTTAATTGTTTATATATGATAATTATATAAATATCATATATTTATAATTATATATAATTAATTATATATAAATGTGAATAATTGTCTTTATATTTATGTCTATAATTATAGATATTATCACTACCATTTCACATTGTTTTCTTAAACGAGCCTCTTAGATCCTACCAGGTTTTGAACAAAGATATGATTATTTGGGTGAGGTTAATTTTATCAGTATGATTATTGTATATGTATAACTAATGTTTTAACGAATTAGTCTTAAAGTGGAAAGTATGGCAGTAGAAATTATTCTAACATGGCTGGATGGAAGCTCACTGAAGCCAATCCAGAATGTCAGTTGCAATCATGATCATAGTAGCAACATTGCATTTCTCCCGCAGTACAATTCACTTATAAAAGTTGATTACTATCTTGCACCTAATGACTTTCACAAGTGGAAAGTATCTGGTTTTATTTTTTCACTGATTTTTACTCCTGAAAACTTGTCTCATATATACCACCAAATTTTGAAATCACCACTTATTATAACTACTGCATTTTAAAATTAAACTGCTCTGTATTTTAACTATTAGAATAAAAATGCTTAAAACTTGAAGTAATACTACAAAAATATGGTATGTTATATAATAAATATTTAAATTTACATACTGATTTAAAAACTCAAATTTTAAAAGAGCAAGAATTTTACTTATATAAGTATATTCATAAATATATGCTTGATTATTTTTCAAGTTTATTTAAGATTCCAAGAAGTAATTTTGATAGTGAAACATCAATATACTTTAATTATATTTCATAAAATCTTTGTCTAAATTAGTTATTTTATGTCAACAGAAACAGCTTAATATAAAGCATGAGATGAACATTTGAAATCATTTTTTGCTTCTTATATGCTATCGTGAGATTATCTCATGACCTCAATGAGAAACTTCAAAAAGTTCACTATTTTTCCATTTCAACCAGAAGTTATTTACTTTACATTTGACTGGTTCTTAATCACAAAATTAGACAGTGGTTTTCATGTGTTAGGTATACTTCTTATCTGGTGAATATAACTATATCTGATTATTAAAGGAAAATATAAATAATATTATCTTTGCTGTGCAAATTAGAAATGCCGTTGGGATAAGAAAAGGCCTCCAGGTATTTTCAAATAAGTGGATGCAGAAGTGTATTTCATGTTTAGTTTACCTCCCAACTATTTTAAATACTATTGATCTCTGCATTGTTTATATATAATTATATCTAGTTCATTTTCCTTTGAAATATTTATTTTTGATGATAATATGAAAATTAACCCAAGGAACTTAAAAAGTAAGGTAAGACTTTATCAATATTAGTGAATGACCAAAGATTATTGTTTGTAATTCATGTGAACATTTTATGTTACCATAATTGTGGTTTTTATTGAGAATCTATTTAAATATTAATATACATTTCCTTATACATGTTTAAAAAGAATAAACATTTGTTCACAAATTAATTTTAATGGAACCATGTAGACATCAAAATTCTATATATGATAGGCCTGGAGATTTAGCTAAGCAATAAAGCACTTGCCCAGCATGCACAAATTCCTGAATTCAGTTCCCAGCAACTAAAAAATAAATAATCAAAAAAGAGTCTATATATAGTAAAACACTATAAGCCTACTCAATGAGTTTTAATGTCATCTTTTCTTTCAAATTTATAGTCCCAGAATAACCTTATAAAATGATAAATTTATTTTTTAAAAAAGAGAATTATTCTGGCTACTTAGATGACAGAGTAGTTATGTTGCATTCATGAGTATAACATGACTTAGATTTACAGATGGTTTTAAAATGTTTGGATCTATATATTAACTATAAATTTTTTATCTTCTACAAAAAATAATAAGTAAATGATAATTCTCAATAACAGAACTTCAAGGTTCATACTTAACTATTAAAATCAGTACTAAATATAGATTTTAGGATATTTCTGTCCACATATAGATGCAGAGAAGATATTCCAACAACACAGACCCTCCAGTAACAACTAAACTAATGATCTGTTTCACTTGACTTCATGAGTAACTCCATCAATTTTACTGATGTTAGAAACTATTCCAGCTGGGACCCTCCCATTATAATTCATATGATTAATTATGTCCAACTAAATAAAGATCTACAGCAAGTAAGGCAAATATATTTTCTCTCCTGTGCAAAATCCTAGCAATGGGCTATCTGGAAAGCTGTTTAACTCAGACTCAACAGGAAAATACAGTTGTGAATAATCATTAAGGTTGCAATGCTAAGGAAGGGAAACAGTGATAAACAAGGGCTAGGTTTCTCTCTGGGATAAAATCTACTTTCTCTCTGGGATAAAATCCTCATCTAATAAACTTTTAAAACCCTATTCTGACAAGCAGGCTGCAACAATGTCAAATTACCCACCTCAATTAATTCACCAAATACAGTGAAAAAGTAAGTATTTTAAAAACATGGTCATCTTCTGTATAATTAATATTGACCAATTTTTTAAAATGGTCATCTTTCACGCACAGGAAAACAGAAGTACTTTTCCTATTCCTCTCTCATAACACAACTAAAGACCCATGTATTAGATGCAAAACAAACATAAGAAAACTCTAAAGATGGAAGAAAAAATGTCAGAGTGGCTAGGGATCTTGGGACACAAATAACAACACAACAATAAAAGGGTCCTCTGTGTTTTCTTTTTGCCTCATATATCACAACCATAGATCAGGAAAGGTCAACAATCTAGAAAAATCCATATATTTGAAAAGAAAAAAGCCCTAGCAAAAGCATGATCTAAGAACCATGAAAAAGGTAACCTACACAGAAAAATTTAGCTATTAACCATTCTATTCCAGCCAAACATCAAAGGGGAAAAAATGTAACTCCATATTTATACAAGTGGGGAGCCAACATTCTAACTCTTGCAAGACTGTCATGAAGTTCCTTAACCCTCCCTATTTTAACCATTCTATTCAAAAAATTCACATCCACTGAAAATATATTTCATGGATAAAAGGGAAATCAAGACATTCTTTTTACTTTTTTGGTTTTTAATTTTATATTTGTTCTAATTAGTTATACGTGACAGTAGAATATATTCTGATACATCATACATAAATGGAGTATAACTTCTCATTCTTCTGGCTGTACATGATGTAGAATCATACCAGTTCTGTAATCATATATGTACATAGAGTAATACTGACTGATTCATTATACTATCCTTCCTACCCCCATACACCCTCCTTTCTCTTTACTCCCCTTTGCCTAATCCAACATACCTCTATTTTTCCACAGCCCCCCCCCCACTGTGAATTAGCATTCACATATCAGAGAAAACATTCATCTTTTGGTTTGAGGGGATTGGCTTGTTTCACCTAGCATAATATTTTCTGGCTCCATCCATTTACCTACAAAATGCCATAATTTCATTCTTCTTTAAGACTAAGTTGTATTCCATTGTGTATACATACCACATTCTCATTACCCATTTGTCTGTTGAAGGGGATATAGGTTGGTTTCATAGCTTGGCTATTGTGAATTGAGCCGCTATAAACATTGATGTGGCTGCATCACTGTGGCATGCTTATTTTAAGTCCTTTGGGTATAAACCAAGAAGTGGGATAAGTGGGTCAAATGGTGGGTCCATTCCAAGTTTTCAGAGGAATTTCCATACTGCTTTCCATAATGGATGTACCAATTTGCAACCAATCCTCACCAATATTTATTGCTGCTTGTATTCTATTGTTGTTCTTATCAAAAAGCTTTATTTATTTTTTGCATTTATGCACTTTAATATAAACATAGATGGGAATAATAATTTCTCATTTTTCCTAGTGTACATGTTGCAGAGTCATATTTGTCATGTAGTCACATATAAACATACAGTAATAATGTCTGTTTTGTTCTACTATCTTTCCTATCCCCATATTCCCTCCCCTCCCCTCCCCTCCCATCACTTCCCTCTACCTAATCTAAGGTAATGCTATTCTTCCCTAGTACCCTCAGCCTTATTGTGAATTAGCATCCACATGTTAGTGGAAACATTTGACCTTTGGTTTTGTGGGATTGCCTTATTTTGCTTAGCATGATATTCTCCAATTCCATCCATTTATTGGCAGTTGCTTGTATTCTTTTAATTGCCATTCTGACTGGAGTGAGATGAAATCTCAGTGTAATTTTAATTTGCATTTCTCTGATTGCTGGAGATGTTGAAAATTTTTTAATATATTTGTTGACCAACTGTATTTGTTCTTCTGTGAAGTGTCTGTTCAGTTCCTTTGCCAATTTATAGATTGGGTTTTTTTTTTTGGTATTAAGTTTTTTGAAATCTTTATATAGCCTAGAGATTAATGCCCTATTTGAAGTGTATGTGGCAAACATTTTCTCCCATTCTGTAGGCTCTCTCTTCAAGTTATTGTTTCCTTTGCTGATAAGAAGCTTTTTAGTTTGAATCCATCCCATTTATTGATTCTTGATTTCACTCCTTGTGCTTTCGGAGTCTTGTTAAGAAAGTCAGTTCCTAAGATGACATGATGGGCCTACTTTTTTTTTTTTTTAAATTAAGCTCAGTGTATCTGTTCTAGTGCCTAATGTCTTTGATTCACTTTGAGTTTTTTGTAGGATTAGTGTGTTTTGGGCCCCTTTGTTATGAGGTTACTGTATTCCTGTGGTCTGTCTCAGTGTCTTTTATTCTGTACCATTAGTCTTCATATCTATTTTGGTCTCAATACCATGGCATTTTTGTTACTATGGCTCCACTGTGTCTATATTTTGTCAAATGAATTTTCTGAATCTATTGAGATGATCTATTCCATAAAGCCTGGTATTGTGATGCCTTCTGCTTCTGTTTTCTTGCTAAGGATTGTTTTGGCTATTCTGGGTCTCTAATTTTTTCAAATAAATTTAATGAATGTTTTTTCTGTTTCTATGAAGAACATCATAGAGATATTAATAGGAATTACATTAAATCTGTATGATGATTTTGGTAGTATGGCCATTTCAACAATATTAAGTCTGCCTATCCTAAAGCGTGGAAGAACTTTCGATCTTCTAAGGTCTTCATCAATTGCTTTCTTTAGTATTCTGTACTTTTCATTATAAAGGTCTTTCACCTCTTTTGTTAGATTGTTTCTCAAGTATTTTAGTTTTTTGAGGCAATGGTGAATGGGATAGTTTTCTGAATTTCTCTTTCAGTAGATTCATCACTGACTGACGTATAGGCATGTGTTTGTTTGATTTATGGGTGTTGATTTTATATCCTGCTACTTTGCTGAATTCATTTAGAAGTTTTCTGGTGGATCTTCTACATACAGAATCATGTCATCAGCAAATAGCAGTAGATTTGAGTTCTTCTTTTCTTATTCATATCCTTTTAATTTCTTTCATCTGTCTAATTGCTCTGGCTAGAATTTTAAGGATGATGTTGAATAGAAGTGGGAAAAGAGGGCATCCTTGTCTTGTTTCAGTTTTTAGAGGGAATGCTTTAGATTTTTCTCCATTTAAAATTATGTTGGCCTTAGGTTTAGAAAACATAGCTCTTCCAATGTTCAGATATGTTTCTATAATCCCTAGTTTTTCTAGTATTTTGAACATGAAAGCATGCTATATTTTGTCAAATGCATTTTCTGCATATATTGAGATGATCATATGATTCTTGACTTTAAGTCTATTGATGTGACGAATTATGCTTATTGATTCCATATGTTGAAACAACCTTTCATCCATAGGATGAACTCCACTTGATCTTTTTAATGATTTGTATGCAATTTGCCAGAATTTTATTGAGAATTTTTGCTTTTATGTTCATCGGGGATATTGGTCTTTCCTTGATGTGTCTTTGACTGGTTTTGGTATCAGGGTGATTCTAGCCTTATAGAATGAGTTTGAAAGGGTTCTCTCCTTTTCTATTTCATGGAATAATTTTAGGAATTGGGGTTAATTTTTCTTTGAAGATATTGTAAAGCTTGGCTGAGAATCTATCTGGTCGTGAGCTTTTCTTGGTTGGTAGGCTTTTGATGGCATCTTCTATTTCATTGCTTGAAATTGATGTGTTTAAATTGTGTATGTCCTCCTGATTCAGTTTAGGTATGTCATATGTCTCTCCAAACCTGTCAATGTCTTCAAGATTTTCTATTTTATTGGAGTATACATTTTCAAAATAGTTTCTAATAATCTCCTGTATTTCAGTAGTGTCTGTTGTGATATTTCCTTTTTTATCATGAAATATAGTAATTTGAGTTTTCTCTCTTCCTTAACATGGCTAAGGTTTTATCAATTTTATTTACTTATGCAAAGAACCAACTTTTCCAATTTTTGGAATTGTTTCTTTTGTTTCAATTTCACTGATTTTGGCTCTCCTTTTAAGTATTTTCTGTCTTTGATGCTTTTGATTTGTTCTTCTTTTTCTGGGGCTTTGAGATGTAATGTTAGGTCATTTATTCATTGACTTTCTATTCTTTTGATGAATGAGCTCAATGCAATGAACTTTTCTCTTAGTATTGCCTTCATAGTGTCTCAGAGATTTTGATATGTTGTATGGGTGTTCTCATTTACCTCTAATTGTTTTGTTTATTTCAATACTGATTTCTTCTGCTATCCATTTGTCATTCAATAGCATATTAGTTAGTATCCAGGTGGTAGAGTAGCTTCTATTTTTTATTTTATCATTGATTTCTGATTTCATCGTATTATGATCTGATAGAATGCAGGGTAGTACCTCTATGTCTTTTTTAATATTTATTTTTCAACTGTAGTTGGACACAATACCATTTATTTACTTATTTACTTATTTATTTTTATATGATGCTGGGGATCGAACCCAGGGCCTTGCACGTCCTAGGTGAGTGTTCTACCACTGAACCACAACACTAGCCCCTCTCTATGTCTTTTGTATTTGCTGAGAGTTACTTTGTGGAAAAAGATATGGTCTATTTTAGATAAGGATCTGTGTGCTGCTGAGAGAAAGTGTATTCACTCATTGATGGATGAAAAATTCTATATATGTCCATGAAGTCAAAATTCTTGATTATATTATTTAGTTTTATAGTTTCTTTATCTAGTTTTTGTTTGGAAGATGTACCCAGCAGTAAGATAGGTGTGTTAAAGTCACTCAGTATTATTGTGTTGTGGTCTATTTGATTCGGGAAATTGCAAAGGGGTTGTCTGATGAACACAGGTGCTCCATTGTTTGGGGCATCCATACTTATAATTATTTTGTTGATATATAATTTCCTTAGACAGCATGAAATGTCCTTCTTTGTCTCTTCTGACTAACTTTGGTTTAAAGTCCACTTTATCTGATATGAGGATGGAAACCCTTGCTTGTTTATGTAGTCCACATAAATTATATGTTTTTCCCATTCTTTCACTTACAGTCTGTGATATCTTTGCCTATGAGGTGAGTCTCTTGGACACAGCCTATTGTTGGGTCTTGTTTTTTAATCCAATTTACCAGTCTGTCTTATGATTGATTATTTAAGCCATTAACATTCAGGGTTGTTACTGAGATATAATTTACATTCCTGTATACTTTGGCTTATTTCTGGTTTTTAATTTGACGTAGTTTCTCCTTTGATTTCATTTTCCTTTAGTGTACTTCCTCCCTTTGCTGATTTTCATTGTTGTTTTTCATTTCATCTTCATGGAATATTTTGCTGAAAATAATTCTGTAATGCAGGATTTTCAGCTGTGAATTCTTTTAACTTTTATCATGGAAGATTTTTATTTCATCTTCAAATCTGAAGCTTAAAATTTTGCTGGCTATAAAATCTTGGTTGGCATCTATTTTCTTTCAGAGCTTAGTATATGTTGTTTCAGGGCCGCCTAGCCTTGTGGCTCTTTGTTGAGAAATCAGCTGAGATCCAAACCAGTTTTCCCTTAAATATAATCTGATGCTTTTCTCATGCAGCCTTCAACATTCTATCCCTATTCTGTATGTAGGCACTTTAATAATATTATGCCTTGGTGTGGGTCTTATGTAATTTTGTCTATTTGGGGTCCTGTAAGCATCTTGTATTTGATTTTCCACTTCATTCTTCAGGTTTGGGAAATTTGCTGATATTATTTCATTGAAAAGATTGTGCATTATTTTGGTTTGTATCTCCACACATTCCTCTATCCTGATAAATCTTAAATTTGGTCTTTTCATGTTATCCCATAAGGTTTCTTATCATCTTCTCTGTGTGGTCAACTTTATTTTCAAGATTATATATTTTGTTTTCATTGCCTGAGGTTTTGTTTTCCAAGTGGTCTATTCTGTTGGTGATACTTTCCATTGGATTTTTACTTTGGTTTATTGATTCCTTCATGTCAAGGATTTCTGCTTGATTTCTTTTCATAATTTCTTTTTATTGAAGGATCTTTCACCTCCTGAAGTTTATCTCTAATCTCACTCCTTACATCATCTTTTATGCCATGGATCAGTTTAACTATGTACATTCTGAACTCCTTCTCTGACATTTCTTCTACTGTGTTGTCAATGGATTCTATTATTGGAGCATCTTGGTTTGTTTAGAGTGCTTTGTTCCCTTGTTTTTTCTTAATTTTTTGTGTGTCTACCCATCTAGCAGTGTGGATCTGAGGTAGTACAATTTCTACCCTGTAGACTTATAGTGTCCCTGAAGATTTCCAGTACCTCACATTTAAGGGACAGATAAATATTAACAGCACCCAATGTAAACAATGTACAGCCTTAAACCAAACAGCTCCTATTAATATGTAAGGCACTTCTCTCCCAAGCAGTCCTAAGGGCTGAGTGCCAGGACCTGTGTGCCTGTTGCAGAGAGCTGTTCTGTATTTGGTGGACCGGTACCAGGTGCTAAGAGCTACAGGTAGGCCATACAGTGGGGAGTGCTGGGCCAAGTTGGTGGCTAGGGAGGCGTTGGGAAACTAGGGATTGGGGAGTCATAGGGCCCTGTTGGGTGCCGGACATATGCTGGGCCTGGTGGGACCAGGAGATGGGTGGATATCAGACTGAGAAAGGTTTCAGGACCAGCCTGGTACCAGGGCACAGCAATTGCTGGCCAGAGTGGGTCCCAGGAACTCCAGTTGGTGCCATACTGACTAGCTGGGCAAACCAAGAGCAAGATGCCCTCACACCCTCTTCCTACCTTCAGACCCGCTGTTGCCAATCCCATGCATCCCAGTGTACTTCAGAACTTGCAGAGCTGGGGAGGGCCCAGCTCTCTCCCACCTCTATAGCAAGATGATAGCTACTAGCACACCCAGCAAGAAGAACTCAGGTATAACCAAAACTGCAGGCACCTCAATAATGGATCTCCAAGCCCTAGTTGGTGTCCACAGATGGATGCAGCCTCATCCCAAGATAGTGATGGCAGCAGCAAACCTGCAAGCACCCTGACACTGGCTAGTGTCTCAAGATGAAGGCTGTTGTGTCTTGAGATGGCAATAGTGGCAGCAGCATGTCCCAAGATGGAGGCAGCCACGTTCAGAGATGAGGCCACAGCAGGTGGCCTGAGGCAGCCACACTTAGAGATGAGGTAGTGGCAGCAGTGCTACGGCAGTCAAGACATTTTTTTTTCTTTTTTTATTATTTTTTATTCCAAGTTTTTATTTTGATCTGTAAATTAAGTTTTTAGAAGCTCACTAAATTTTAAAAGCTCATTATCTTATTTCATTCTTAAATAAAAAAGAAGGGCTGGAGTTGTGGCTCAGAGGTGGAGTGCTTGCCTACCATGCGTAAGGCACTGGGTTCGATCCTCAGCACCAGGTAAAAATAAAATAAAAACACTGTGTCCACCTATAACTAAAAACTAAATATTGAAAAAAAATAAAAAAGAACTATAAGAATTTGTTGTCAGGATAATAGTAAAAAATGGGTAAAGTAAATTTCTAAACAGAAAAGAAATAATCAAATGAGAAATTCTAGAATATCATGAAGGATGGTTGAAAAGAATTAGAGCAAAAACTTGGGTAAATACAATAGATCTTTCTTTTCCTCTTCAGTTTTTTAAATTATGTTTGAGAGTTGAAGAAAAAACTATAATAATATGTGTTTCTAAATGTGTGTAGAAAATATTTATAGCACAAATGAGAAAGGGTAAAGAGACATAAAAAGAGTAAAATTTCTATACATGACAAAGTACTAAAATGTTGCCACTGGTATACACCTAATGTAATATTTAGGACAACCACTAAAAAACATATATAGAGATTCAATTTTAAATACTATGGGTAAATCAAAATAATATTTTAAAAATTATTTAAACAGTTATCAAGAAGGCATGGAAAAAACAGAAAGCAAACAGAAAAGCAGAAGAAAGTAAATAATCTAAAATATATAAATTAAAAGAGATCAACAGAAGGAATTAAGAAACATAATGCACTTACATGATATGGAAAGGAAACTCATTACAAATACAGCAATATAAGTAAGTAGAAACAAAAGGATGGAACAAGATATATCATGACAACCTCATTCAAAAGAAAAATGGAGTAGTTATATTAACACTACTTTAATCTTCAGAGTAAAGAAAACTATCAGAGAAAAACATAAATCTATCAAGATGACTTTGTGATATTAAACGTGTATGCTTCAAATTTTAGAGCAACAAAGTATATGCAGAAAAAAATTTAATCACAGAGTCTATTCTCTGACCATATGAAATCAAACTAAAAATTAATAAGGGAAAGACAATCCCAATCCTCCAAACACATGGAAATTAACACAATTCTGTATAATACTTGGATCAAAGAATAAGTCTAAGAGGAAATTTTTATTCTGCAATCTGCATTTGGGGTAAAAATTGGGAGTTCATAACCCACTTCAACCTAATGTATGAAATATGATATGTCAAGAGCTTTGTAATGCTGTGAACAACCAATAAAAAAAATTTTAAAAAAGAGAAAAAAATTAAAATAATAAAAAAAATAAAATAAAATAAATATATCAAATCACATGCAATAAAGCTAAAGAAGCTGAAAGGAAAACTTATAAAATTAAACATACAGATTCAAGACAGGGAACATATCAAATCAATAATGAAATTTTAAAAGAAGAACAAAGTTGACTCCACCCAAAAAATAAAACTATGAAATACAGAAATCAATGAAATAAAGGAAAACAGAAAACAATTTTAAAAATCTATTAATTCATGTTCCTCTAATAGAAAATATAAGATCATTTTTTTTGTAGTGGTAATATTCACTGGCCTTGCACATGCAGTAAGTACTCTACCATGAGCTATACCCCCAACCATATTAATCTGGCTCCATACTCAAAGTTAAATCAATGCATTCTATTTTATCAACAATCTCAAGAAGAAAAATCTCATGATAATATCAATTTGCATTTGGCAAAATTCAATATCCATTTCATGATAAAACTTCCCAGAAATCGGGCTGGCGTTGTGGCTCAGTGATAGAGTGCTCACCTGGCATGTGTGAGGCAATGGATTCAATCCTCAGCACCACATAAAAGTAAAATAAAGATATTGTGTCCACCTATCACTGAAAGATAAATGTTTAAAAAATCTAGAAATGGAGAACTTCTTCAATGTAATAAAAAAAATTTATGAAAATGTTGCAGGTAGTAAAAAGATTAGCTGCTAGTGAAAGACTGTATTTTATGAATATGCAAGTGAAAGACTGCCTTTTCACTAAGAATAGGTACAGAATAAGAATGTTCACTCTCGCCACTCTTGTTTAAAGTTAGCTTTGGTACTATAAAAGAGAAAGGCTAGTACTTAATTACTATTAAATTTAAAACTAGCAACAATATAGTACTGGAAGAAATAGCCAGCACAATATAGCCGGAAAATATTTAAAAAAAGGCATGCAGATCAGAAAAGAAATAAAACTCTTCATTTGCAGTTGACATGTTTATGTATGTAAAATAATCAAAAATCCTAGAGTCCTGTAAAATTCTGATGAAATAAGTTCCTTGGAAACCACAATTATATGTTGTGAACTATTGGTAAACTCTTTAGCATTATTTGGTACAGATTAAACTAGTCTACTTTCTCTCAGTATAAAGATATAAAAAATTCAAAACTAGTAGGTAAAATCAGAAATGAATAGATACATAAAGGAGCTGAGAATGTATAAAAACAAGTTGCTTCTTCTCATATACAGGGACATATGCATGCCTACCCTTCTGAAATAAGTTCTGCATAGAATATTAGTCAAGGTAGAATAGTTACTTGAGTAGAAGACTGAAAGATTAGAAGGAGCATTACTGGAAGATCAGTGTAAAAGTTATGGGGCAAAATGTGAACTTGTTTTGTTCCCACTTCAAAATGAAGCGCATGAACAGTGACATAGTAGAAAAAGATGAGGTTGCATTTTTGCCAGTGGATGCCACCAAAAAAGCATTGTTCAAGTCTTCCTACTGCCATCATGTCTAAATTAGAGTCCCCAAACACCCAAACATCTGCAGAAGCTAATAATCAAAGGGCTAGGTTTGAAACAACTGATAAAGAGTCTGAGAAGCTATTTTGAGTAATCAGGAACACTCACGGACTGTGTGGTAATGAGAGATCCAAATATCAAGGGCTCCAGGAGCTTTGGGTTTGTCACTTATGCTACTGTGGAGGAAGTGGTCACAGCCATGAATGCAAGACCACACAAGGTAGATGGAAGAGATGTGGAATCAAAGAGAGCTGTCCCAAGACAAGATTTTCAAAGACTATGGGCACACTTAACTGTGAAAAAGATCTTTGTTGGTGGCATACAAGAAGTCACTGAGGAACATCACATATGAGATTATTATGAACAGTTTGGGAAAACTGAAGTTACAGAAATCACGAATGACTGAGGCAGTGGAAAGAAGAGGCCCTTTGCTTTTGTAACTTTTGATGACCATGACTCTGTGGATAAGACTGTCATTCGGAAATACCATACTGTGAATGGCCACAACTGAAGTGGTGAAAGCCCTGTCAAAGCAAGAGATGGCTAGTGCTTAATTTAGTCAAAGAAGTCCAAGTCTTGGAAACTTTGGTGGTGGTTGTGGAGGTGTAGAAACGACAGTTTTGGTCTTGGAGGACACTTGATAAATGGTTGTGTTGGTTTTGGTGGCAGTGGGGATAGCTACAATGGATTTGGTAATGATGAAACCAATTTTGGAGGTGGTGGAAGCTCATTTAATTATTTTGGCAATTACAACAGTCAAATTTTGAATCCACTAAAGGAGGAAACTTTGGAGGCAGAATCTCTGGATCCTATGGTATTAGAGGCCAATAGTTTCCTAAATCACAAAACCAAGGTGGCTGTGGTGATTCCAGCAATAGCAGGAGCTATGACAGAGGCAGAAGGTTTTACTACTTCCAGGAAACAAAGCTTAGCAGGAAAGGAGAGCAAGAGAAGTGACAGGGAAGCTACAGCTACAGATTTGTGAACTTGTCTAAGCACAGTAATAGCAGGGCCTAGCTGCTACAAAGAAGAAATGATTTAGATAATACTCATGTATGTATAAAAAATCTTGAGGGCTATATTTGTGATTAATTGTATAACAGGTCATCTTAGTTTCTGTTCTGTGGAAAATGTAAAGTATTCCAACAAAGATTTTAATGTAGACTTTTTTTTTCCACCCATGCTTTTCATTGCTAAATGTTAGTCTGATCATGATGCTGAATAAATGTGTCTTTTTAAAAAACCAAAAAATCCAAACAATAAGTGCACAAAGAAATCAATTTCATTTTATTTTGGTAATGCACACATGAGCAGAGAACTTAAAAACACAATATTATTTAACATCATAAAAAATAGTTTAAATATATAGGTGTAAATTTAACAAAACATGTAGAGGACTTATATATTTAAAAGTTACAAAATGGTAAGAATGAATCAAAGAAGATCTAAATAAATGGAGTGATGTATTATGTCTATGCATTACAAGTGTCAACAAAAGTTGTCAATTTTCTCCAAACTGATATTCAGGTTTAACACAATTCCTATCAAAATGTGAGGCAGGATTTTTTTTAAATAGGAACAGATTCATCTAAAATTTATATGAAACACACAGGACTAAAACAAATTATGAAAAGGAAGTAAAAGTGAGAGAAATTCTATGCAATTGTTACAGTAGTCAACATGGTGTGGTATTGACAGAACAGTAACAGATCAATGGAACAGAATAGAATATCAAGACATATATCCATGCAGATATGGCCATTTACTTTTCTACAAAGGAGTGGAACAGTTCAATGGAAGAGGATAGCACTTTTAAGAAATTGTGTTAGAATAATTAGACATCACAGATGAGTTTAAAAAAAAAATTTAGCCTCCTTAAGTCTCTCCTTTCACAAAAATTAGTGGACCATGGACTTATCCACAAAACTATATAAATTATAATGCCAAAAAAATGGAGAAAGTCCTCAAGATCTAGAATTAAGCAAAGAATAGTGTATTTGACAATAAAAAGCACAAACCATAAAGAAAAACTTAAAACTGAACCTCATTAAAAATTTAGTATCAGCTGGGTGTCACTCGGTGTCACATGCCCATAATCTCAATGGCTCAGGAGGCTGAGGCAGAAGGACCATGAGTTCAAAGCCAGCCTCAGCAAAAGTGAGGCACTAAGCAACTCAGTGAGACTCTATCTCTAAATAAAATACAAAACAGGGCTGGGGATGCGTCTCAGTGGTCGAGCAACTCTTAGTTCAATCCCCAGTACCAAAGGAAAAAAAAATATTAGTACCAGTAGCCCTGAGAGAAATCCAAATTAAAACAAAAATGAGGTAACATTAAACACCAGCAAGAATGGTTAAAAGAAATCACAGTAAACAGCAAGCTGGTGAAAATGCAAATAAACCTGGATCACTCATACATTGCTAAGGGGAATGTAACATGATATATACAGTCTGAAAAATGTTTTGTCACTTTTTTTACTAAAGTAAAAACCTCACTATCATACGATCTAGCAATTATGCTCTGGCCATCCCAGATAAATGAAAACTGTTAACAACAACAATAACAACAAATGTACACAAATGTTCATAGCGCCTATACATAAGAGATAAGTGCCCAAAACTAAACAATCCAGATGTCTTTCAACAAGCGAGTCAGTGAACAAATTATGATATGTCCAAATATGTAACTCTCCTAAAAACTAAAAAACTACTGATGTGCACAACAATTTAGAAGAATCCAAAGAATAACACTGAATTAAAGGTACAACTAAAAAACTGTATACTCTCTGATTCCGTTTATACATTTCAAAAGTGGAAAATTACAGAAATGGAGAACAAATTATTAATGATCAGATATTAAGGACAAGGTGTGGCCTACATCACCAAATGGGGGAAAACTGAAAGCATTTCCTTTAAAATCAGGAATGAGACAAGGATCTCCACTCTCACCACACCTATACAATATAGTACTTGAAATTTTAGCCAGAAAAATTAGGCAAGAGAAAGAAATGAAAGAGTTACAAAGGAAGAAGTTAAATTAGAATTAGATTATCCCTATTTGCAGAACCTAATGAATTTAGATGACCCTAATGAATCCAATACCAGAAGATATTTAGATTTGAACTTTTAAAAATCAGCAAAGTAGCAGGATATAAAATTGACATACAAAAAATCAAATGCTTTTCTATCACCAATAACAAACCCACTGAAAAAAATCAGAAAACTAATTCTATTCACAATAACCTTTTCAAAAATACCAAGAATAAACTTCCTGAAGGAAATAAAAGACCTGTACAAGGAAGATTACAGAACCATCAAGAATAAAACTGAAGAAGTCATTAGAAGATGGAAAAATCTTCCAGGTTCATAGATCAGCAGAATTAATATTGTTAAAATGGTCATATTACTGAGAGCAATCTACATATTAATGCAATGCCCAGCAAAATAGCATTTACATTCTTTACAGAATCAGAAAAAAAACCTTAAAATTCATATGGAAGCAAAAAAGACCCTGAATAACAACAACAAATCTGAGCAAAAAGGGCAATGCTTAAGGTACATAATACCCAATTTCAAAATATACTGCAGAGCCAGAGCAACAAAAACAGCATAGTACTGGCATGAAAACAGACTCATAGACCAATTAAACAGAATAGAAGAAACAGAGAAATCCATGTAAATACAGCCATCTGATACTCCACAAGGTGTCAAAACAAATGTTGGAGAAGAGAGCCACTTTAACAAATGGTGCTACGAAAATAAGATACCCACATGTAAAAAAAAAAAAATGAAATTAGATCCCTATGACTCATCTTGTGTAAAAATCAACTCAAAATAGATCAAAGACCTAAATGTAAGGCCTGAAACATTAAAACTGCTAGAAGAAAACATAGAGGAGGAAGAAGAACAGAGTATGTTGGCTCATGCCTGTTATCCCAACTACTCTGGAGGCTTAGGCAGAGGCCTCAGAGAAGATGAACCCCTCCTAGGCACAACACCAGTGACCTGCCTCCTCTAGCCATGCTCCACCCTGTCAATCCATTCAAACTGGAACAGCTTAATTGGGTCACAGCTTTCATAATCCAATCATTTCAATTTCAAATATCCCTGCATTAACACAGTAGCTCTGGGGGGACATCTCATTCCAAACCATAACAGAAACGGATCATGGCAGCTTTTCTACTTCACACTCTTCCACCATGATGTTCTGCCTCAACTCAGGCCCTGAGGAATAGAGTTGGCCATCAATGGAAGGAAAACTCTGAAACCGTAAGTGCCAAATAAACTTTTCCTCATCTAAAATTGTTCTTGTCAGGTCTTTTGGTCAGAGCAATGACTAAAACAAAGGAGAAATAAAATAATATGGAATTCAATAGTCTGCTTTCAACCATGGATAAAATAACTGCATAGAAAGTTAATAAGGAAACACTAGACATTAATGTTACATTAGAATAAATGGACCTCAGAGACATAAAGAAAACATTTGATCCAAAAGCAACAGAACATATACCTCTCAACACAGACAGAACATACTCCAGGATAGATAATATATTAGGTCACAAAACAAGTCTTAACAAATATGGTAAGAAAGCTCTGATCATGTGGCATGGAGCTAGAAATTTAAAACAGGTGGCAAACTAAAAATATACAAATATGTAAAAACTAATGACAGACTCCTGAACAATCAATAGATAAGGAAGAAATAAAAAAAAATATTTTGAAACAAAAGAAAATTAAAAATAACATAATGAACCTTACGGTAAGCATTAAAAACAGTCCAAAGGGGGAATTTTATAGGGATACACCAACTTTATGAAATAAGAAAGGCCACAAATAAACAATGTTAACTCAAGGAAACAGAAAAAGAAGAACTAAGTTCAGTTAACAGAAGGAAGGAAATAACAAAGATCAGAGCAGAAATAAATGAAATACAAACTAGAAAAACAATGAAAAAGATCAATGAAACTCAAGAAGTGGTTTTATAAAAAGATAAAATAGGCAAACCTTTAGATAGATTAAGAAAAAGAAAAAAATTCAAATAATTAAAGTCATGAACAAAAGTGAAAACTTTATAACTAATACCACCTAAACCCAAAAGATCATAAAAAATATGAACAAATGTATTTCAAGGAATTATATAATCTAGAAAAAAGGGATAAATTCCTAGACACATATAACCATTGAAGAGACTGAATCATGAAGAAACACAAAACATTAACAGGCCAATAACAAATAAGGCGATTAAAATAAGTAATCCAAACTCTTGGAAACAGATAGTCAGAAGAACATGGTGAGGTAAAGGAGGATACTTTCCAAGCTGCTCTGCAGTGTGATGAATAGTGAGGTGGGTAAAAAGACGTATTTTACAGGAATTTAATAGTAGACGTTCAGAATAGCTTAGGGACTCAGAAGTTTGGATATAATAAAATAAAAGCAAAAAACCCACCGCCAGAGCCAGCACTCTGGTGAGGAGCTAATCCACTGCAGACAAATTGTGGAGGGGAACTAAAAGAGCCCACATTTCATGCCATACCAGGGCATGTCTTGGCATGGAGAATCAGAAATCAAGGGCATTACTAGACTGATCCAGAGGGTAAGTTACACCATATCCTGGCGTGGGAAAGATGCCACCTATCTCCTGGTTGTCTGCAGAAAGTTGAGGGAAGGAGCCATCTTGCCACCACAGTATGATGGCCAGCAGCTATAGGAGCAAGTCTAGAAACCCAGACCTGTGTAATCTAAGCTGGGACCTCAATTTAATACTAGACTTTCAGAATATCTTAGGGACTCAGAAGTTTGGACTCAGCAGAGGCCCACCACACAACTCAGAGTGTGCCTAGGAAACCATGAAAAATTCAAGTGCAGAGTTTTACCCAAAGGAAAAGGGGTCACTGAGTCCCAAGAGATCATGGGTCCCTCTCACCCTTTGAGTCTGGTGGCTCACAGTACCAGCTGAGGTGGGCTGGGAATTTGATCAGGGGTGGGCTGGGAATTTGATCAAGTAGGTGGGAGTGACTATACGCTTGGGGACTTAGCCCAAAGCCAGGAAGGATGAGATCCATGGGTGACTAAGGACTGGCTCCTCTATATAAATCCAGAGTAGACAACTTGGGTATAGACTCCCAACATGGATTGGCAGCTTCAGGCTCTGGAAGTGTACTGATATAAAATCCTCAGCCCAATCTCCATTCAACAGAGCATCTAGGGCCTACTTATACCTAAAGTCCACCTTCAGGAGATCCACCTACAGAAACACTCCTCACAGAACTCTACAATGACTCCACCCTGAGAATGGAGCATCTGGAGAGCAGTGAATGAATTATGGGTCTTAAACTGGCCATAGACAGAGGCATACCTCTCTTGGGAATTTCTCAGTACAAAGACACCGATCAAAGTTTGCACAGTTGCTATGGTGATGCCCTGCTCAAAGGGGAATTCTGTGCCAGCCAGAGAATTTATCAGTTCATGACCTAAGGTCCAAATGCCAGCCACACAAGGGATAGAGAATTATGGGTGCAAGCTGATCACTATAGTCAGGCTGTTCATACTTTTAACCCAGTTCTGTTTGTTTTAAACTAAGTTTCTCACAATAAATCCCTTTGATGTTAAAACCTATAAAATAAACATGCCGAGTTAGCTCCTGGTCAGTCTTCCTCCATTAGAGGTTGGGATGAAAAACTGGGTCCCAGCTTTTTCTTTGCTCTAGTGTCTGTCTGTCTTTTTTCAATCCCCTCACCCCCTGGTTCCAGAACCTGAATAAATGGCTGTGAAGGATGTGGCAAGAGCAGACAACACTCTTCAACCTTCCCATCTCATACTGCTAAAAAGGGACACCAAAAATTTTGAACTCCAACCAGCAACTGGACAAGCAACACAAAAAAAAGAAGGACTTGATAGCCTGTGGCTAATACTCTTGTGCACAGTACATACAAGACAAAATGGAAAGTTATTTGGAAACAGACAATGAATATACATTTTTAATAATAATTTTGGACCACTGGAATGGAAATAATTTCTTAGTTTTTCATCAAAAAACTTTTTTCTGTTATTTTTTAATTTTTTCCTTATTTCATTTTTTCCCTTTTCTCTCTTCTTTCCCTTTCTCTTTTGTTGATTGTTTTTTGCATGTGTGCTGAATGAATGGCACAGAATATTTATACATATCCATATTTGTCTCACTTTTCTCATTTCTCACATTTTTTGAAGGTAGTTATTTTTCATAACTCCATCTTTTGAGGTCAAGGGTTTTTAATTAGTACATTTTGATTAGTACATACAATCTTTTGTATTGTTTTTCATTTGTCTAATCTTCTTTTCCTTTGCTAAAACAAAATTCTATTCTCTCATGCTTCCTTTAATTTTCTACTTATACTTTCTCTCCTCCCTCAGCCCATAATCATCACATCCTACATCTCTTCTGGATTTTCCCAGCTCACCTTTAAAAATGGCAAACCCTTTTGCAAATTATTATTTTTACTGTTGACAACTGCTTACTATACCACTGCTGTTTATTGTGCCCATTAACATTCTGAATATCATAATAGGGGCTAAGTATGTAGTTTAAGGCTGTATGTTACTTGCTTGGCTGTTATTATTATTTTTCTCTACCTAAATTGTGAGGTACTAGAAACAATCAGGACACAATAGGTTCATAGAGTACAAGCTCTGCCACGACAGAGTCAAATGGGTAGACACATAAAAAATATTTAAAAAGCAGGGCAACAAACCATCCCAAACAAACTAAAATATCTCAATAGGAGAATCAATCAACAGCACAGGGAAGAAAACGTCAGAGAAAAGATTTATACAGTTCATAGTTCAATTGATTGGTGAGGAAAAGATAATGTAAGGAGTAAAACCAGAGAAAAAATTCAGGAAGTGATGATCACTTCAAAAAGATAGAGATTCTCAAAAAGAACAAACAGAAATCCTTGAAATGAAGAAAACAATAAACCAAATTAAAAATTCAATGGAAAGCATCACCAACAGTCTAGACCACATGGAAGATAGAGTTTCAGGCAAGGAAGACAAAATATATTCTTAAAAATATAACTGACCATGGAGAAAAGACATCAAAAGATTATGAAAAGAACTACAAAGAAATATGGGATAACATGAAAAGGCCAAACTTATTCATCAGGATAGATAAAGGCTCTGAAATACAAACTAAAAGACTGCACAATCTCATAAATGAAATGGAAAATCAATTATAGAAGGGCATTCAGGACTCCAAATATACAAAAACAGACCCACACCAAGGCACATTACTATGAAAATGCCTGTTATGATCTTGATGTGGGGTATCCCCCAGAAGCTTATGTGTGAGACAATGCAATGTTTAGAGGAAAAATCATGGGATCATGAGAGCCTTAACCTAATCAATGAATAATCCCCCTGGTAGGATTAACTAAGTGGTAACTGAAGTTGGATAGAATGTGGTTGGGATACTGGGGGCAAACTGAAACATTTGGGGGTGAGGCTTTGGGGTATATATTTTGTATATGATGAATAGAGTCTTTCTCTGCTGTCTGATCAGCATATGTGCTGCTTCCCTTGGCCACACTCTTCTGCCATTAGGTTCTGCCTCACCTAGAGCCCCAAGGAATGCAGCTGTCAATCCATGGACTGAGATGTCTGCAATTGTGAGCCCCTAAATGAACTTCTGCTCCTCTACAATGGTTCTGGTAATATCCTTTAGTCACAGCAGTGAAAAAATCTGACAAAACCAATGCCTAACATATGGAATTCTAAAGGCTATTATTATAGAATTTTAAAGGCTATTAGAGAAAAACAACAGCTCACATTTAGAGGTAAACCAATCTAGATGTCAGATGGCTTTTCAACACAGACATTAAAAGTAGGCAGGTCTTAGGATAATATACACCATGATCTAAAAGAAAATATATGCCAACCAAGAATACTAAACCTAGCAAAATTAAGCTTCAGAATTAAAGATGAAATAAAAACTTTCCACAATAAGCAAAAGTTAAACGAATTCACAACTAGGAAGCCTACACTACAAAACATACTTAATAGAATATTTCATGAAGTACAAATAAAAAATAAAATTAAAACCAGCAGAGGAAAGTGTACTAGAATAATAGTCAAACAAAGGAGAAACTAATACAAATTAAAAACTAGAAATAAATTAGAATAACAGTGAATAAAAATGATATCTCAGTAATAATACTAAGGGTAAATGGCCTAAACTCATCAATCTAAAGACATAGGTTGGCAGATTGGATTTAAAAACACCATCAAGATGCTGTGTCTAAGAGACTCACTTCATAGGCAAAGATATCCACAGACTGAAGGTTAAAATTTGGGGAAAAAACATATTAGTCACATCGATCACATAAAAAAGCAAGGGTTTCCATCCTCATATCAGATAAGGTAGACTTCAAGACAAAGTTAATCAAAAGAGATAAAGAAGGTCATTTCATGGGCTGGGGTTACAGCTCAGTGGTAGAGCACTTGCCTCACATGCATGAGGCACTTGGTTCGATCCTTAGCACCACATTAAAAAATGAATAAAATAAAGATATTCTGTCTATCTACAACTGAAAAAATATTTTTTAAAAAAGAAAAAAGGTCATTTCATATTGATTAAGGGAATAATACAATACCAAGACATAACAATCATACATATGTATGCTGAAAACAATGGAGCACCTGTGTATATCAAACAAACCCTTTTTAATATCAAGAATAAAATAGACTACATCATGACAATACTGGATGAGTTTAGCATGTTTCTCTTATTACTGGATAGATTTCCAAACAAAAACTAAATAAAGAAGCTATAGAACTAAAAAATAAAATTAATAATTCAGGCTTAACAGACATATATAGAATAAATCATCCATCAATGACTAAATAGACTTTCTGATCAGTAGCACATGGACCATTTTCTAAAATAGATCATTCATAAGGCTAAAAAGCAACTCTACACAACACAAAAAAAATAGAGGTAATATCTTACATTCCATCAGATCATGATGGAATGAAATGAGAAATCAATGGAAAGATTAAAAAATAAAAACTACTCTAACATCTAGGAGACTAAATAATACACTTTGGATGATGAATGGATAGCAGAAGAAATCAGGGGTAAAATTTTAAAAAAAAGACTTAGATGAGAATACTGATATGCATATCAAAATCTCTGGAACAGTATGATGAATTTCTAAAAGGAAAGTTCATACCATTGAGGTCCTCATTAAAAAAATAGAAAGTCACCTAAAAATAATCTAACATTATATCTCAAGGTCACAGGAAAAGAAGAACAAATCAACACCAAAATCAATAGGAGACAGGAAATAATTAAAATAAGAGCCAAAATCAATGAAATTGAAATTTTTAAAAATTCAAAAAATAAACAAAGTGTTGCTTCTTTGAAAAAATAAACAAAATCAATAAATACTTAGCCAAGCTACTCAAAAGTACAAGGGGAAAATCTCCATTGTATATGAGGTATTAAAGTGCATTCTACTGTCATATATGACTAATTAAAACAAATTTTTAAAAATTTTTTGATGAACAAATTAGATTTAACATGAATGTGATTAATAATGTTTATTATAAATGCTTATTTTAAATGTTTCTTAGAAGGGACATCCGATTACTTAGATCTAATAGAGTTAAGTAATAAGTAAGTACTGTCTTTTACACATTGTATCTGTCATAAAAGGGCCATACTACCATTTTGAAACCTGGCTTATATATGCTTGCTTTGAGTTCATAAAGGTTTTATTATCATGTAAAAGAGATGTATTTGTAAATCAGAAAATAAACCTGCTTCTGATCATTTTGTATTTTCCTTATAAAACTGTATAACTGTTGCCTGTCAGTATTTTGCAGAAGTATTCTAACAAAACAACCTGAGTTAAGACAATAAGCCACCACCTACAGCACAGATAGGATATAATGCTGACTTCCAATATTAAACAAAAGTAGTAACTATAAAATTATAGACATTAAAGTCAAAACCTATTACTCCCACTTTAGGAATGCTAAAACTGGCCTGCCTGGCGTTTAAAACCAAAACTTGGAGACCAAAGTCTAAAAAATAAAAGGACTAAGGAAAAAGAAACAGCCAATATTTTGGCCCTTCCCTGTTAGGTCAGCCACACACAGGAATTACAGGACACCTCCAAGAGCCCTGCAACTATAAAGGATCAAGAGAACACTTGGGAAAAGAAAGAAAAAAAAAAAAACAGTGCACATTAGGTAAAGAGGAGCATAATTGGAGAAGGAAATGACCCTGATGTTTCCATAGGAAGCCGCCATGTATGGTAACAATACCCTGAACCATCCTGGCAGACAGCATAATTGGTAAAGGAAAGCTGAAGAATCCAAGAGTTTTCCCACAAGTTCTCAAGAGTAACACCTGAGAAATCTGAGCTCTTAAAAGAAAATAAGAACAAGGTCAATTTTGGGTCTTAAACCCAACAAGAGAGTATAACGAAGGTTTATTCACACATGGACTTTCAGAAAGAAAAGACAATGGCTCTTTCAATATAACGTCAGACATAACTTGTGTCAGCCTTACCAAAAATAAGACTGGGAGGTCATAATGAAAGGGTTCTTACACAGGAGTGACTGAATATCTATCACAAAAGGCTGTGTCATCATCACAAGTTTGTTGTAGGTCAATTTAAGACCTACAAATTTTTCTACCCTCATACATGGGTAAGCTCAATCTATGCTTCACTGGCATAATTATATAGCCCCCATATTTATCCTTCTAAAAATGTAATGTGACACATGAAACTCCTCGCCAAGTTTTCCAAAAGAACCCTACATGACAGAGTTAAAGCAATCCTCTATCAAAGAAAGTAACACTAAGGAAAAAGCTTTCTTACAGGAAAAAATTTTGCATTAGATATTTTAACTGTAGCTCAAGAGGATAACTAAGACATTATAAAAACTAATTTGATATATATAAATGTGTGTGTGTGTTTTTTTGTGTATCTCAACTCTGCTAATGTTTCCAAAGTTGTAAATGGAATGGCCTCAACTAACATGTTAGCCCCTCTCTACAATTTAATGAATCACTGTCTTCATAGTTTTCAGGGACTGTCTAATAACAGTGACTACTTTGTGCTAATTATTTACAGAAAATAATACTTTTCTGTCTTGTTTATTGTTGAGATTTGGACATCCTTATGATCCCTACCTTATGTATGCCCCATCCACTCAACTGCCAACCAAAACCAAGAACCTCTGTACTGTCCTGATATATGAGATGCCAAACTACAAATGGTCTTACAGATTCCAAAACAAAGCTCCCCCTTCTCCTGGGAGTCCTTAAACAGGCTTCGACTGCCCTCCCCTTTCAACATCCCCTTTCAGCCTGAAGTAGCCAGAGTAGTCAATGCCCTTTTTCACCCAATGGCAGGTAGGGGCACTTCTTCAGAGAAGGCAATGATTCCAAGTCCTTGTCCCAGGAAAAGCAGCAGAGTAATAGCCTGGGAAGTCTAGTCAGGAGTGACCAACGGCTGTAAACAGAGACTGCAGCTGAGCCCACCATACCAGTGCAGGCCAAGGCAAACCAGAGCTTGCTGATCTGTTGCCCAGCAGCAATCCAGCCCAGGCCCAATGAGCAGCAAGTGAATAGAAGAAGAGACAGAACAAAATGGAGACTCTGGGGCTAATCAAGACTGTTGATAACTTCCAAAACATGATTAACATAAATTTGAACCAGTGGCATTGGTAGGTTTCCAAAACATGATTAGTTTACTCAAGTGGCAACCTACCAACAGGTCCCCTCTCACCCTGAGAGTATTGTGTTTCTATTCTTCACATCTGAATAAATCCTACTCCTTTCACTCTTGCCTTCCATTGTCCGTGAATTTCACCCTTTGGATTTTCAAGTAAAGAAACAGAAAGAAATTGGTGATGCAGTAATGTGGTCTGCTATAATACTAGAGGGCATAACCCACCACTAAGAGCTGCAATACAGCACTTGAGAATAGTGGATAAGAATCCAGCTTTTCCAGCTGTGACCCTAAGCGCTGATGCTGGCAAACATGGCATGCCTTGATTAGTTGCTTACACTGAAGGCTATAGAGGCCTGCAGCTTTTGCAGACTCCACCCACCAGCACGAGCAGAGAAAGTCTGGGTTTCAATAGTACCTATCAGATTCCATTACAAATCACACCTTTCTTCAAATATTTTTACCACCTGACAGTACTCTAATAGTTAAGCACAGTGTCTGACAATGAGAGGACACTCAATTGATATGTTTTAGTGAGTAAATGTAGTACACATATCTGTTTTAATTATGGCCATGGATGTCCAAATCTCAAAGTCTGGTTTCCTTGCAATATTTGGTATCCCCTAGGCATCTAATCCTGATAGTTACAAGTTTCCTCCATATGTCCATTAAGAAAGTCCTAAAATTTCAAATGACTAACTTTAACTTGAATTTTACAAATTATTTTCTTTGGTGTCTTATATCTTACTTTCTCTCAATGTGAAGATGTAAAACAAAACTGATTTTGAAGAAGAAATCAATAAGATGTTCAGAGCTGAGATACTAAGAACCAAAATAGAGGATTTAGAAGTTAAGGACATAGAGGAATTACAGGATTTGAGTGACACTGCAAAAGAGAAAGTGACTGAGCTTGGGAATTGATTTTCTGTTCAAAAAGAGACCAAAAGGTATCAAAGATTACCCTCAAGATGTGAAAGTTAAAGAAAAGGAATAAAATGGCATGTCTATGGTAGTGAGAAAGTTAAGTAGTAAAATAACTCAAAGGAAAAGCCAATAAGTTCTATACGTAATATCCTGAGTTTGAAGGGCACCCTAGGAAATGAATTAGAAATGCCACAGGCAATGGATAAAGAAAGCTATATAAAAGGAAAAGTCCAGAGAATAATATTAAATGTCTCTAAGATTTCATTAATACAAAATAAGAGAAATCCAAGTGCAAACTATTTCAGAATATCATTTACCTTTCAAATGAGCAAAAACAATAATTTGTTTTAAAAAAGGTAAAGTCTGAAGGATATGGAATAACAACTCCCAGGAGAAAGAAGGCCAACAATAGGCTCTGGGCTCTGGACTTTCATCCTTTCCCAGAAACCATGAGTCCTGGGTGGAGAAGGTAAACAATAAGCTCCAGGCTCTGGACTTTCATCCCAGTAACAATGGGTTTCAAACTTTTACAACTGTTCCTGATTTAGGCTTTGAACCTACACAACTAGTTTCCTGACTGCCCAAGTCTCTAATGATTTAAGTCACACTAAACATTCTGCTATGATTAACTCTCATTAGAACCTATTAGAACCAGACCTCTCTTGTAACCAGTTGCCATTTTCTACCCCAAAAATGTGCCCCTCTGATGCTAACTGATTGACTCTATTCCTTAATAAAAGGCATTGCTGATCCATTGATGTCTGCTCCCATTTTGGTTATTTTTGCTTACAATGTCTAAGATGTAGAGAAATCAGACACCTTTTTGGGTTTCTTGTGGAAGTATAAATTGGTACAACTTCTTAAATTGATGATTTGGTAATATTCATCACAAATGCAATTGTATATATCTCTGTGTGTGTGTGTGTGTGTGTGTGTGTGTGTGTGGTGCTGGGGATTAAACCCATGTATGGGAGGCAAGCATTCTACCAACTGAGCTAAATCCCCAGTCCTGGTTATATCTCTTTCTTTCTTTATAATATTTTTTTAATTGTATTTGGACACAACACCTTTATTTTACTTATTTATTTTTATGTGGTGCTGAGGATTAAACCCAGCATCTCTATCACTGAGCCACAATCCCAGTCGCCGGATATATCTTTTGATACAATACATAAGTTATCTACATCTGGATAAAAAATTACCCCAAAATTTAGCAGCTTAAAACATTGAGAGATGAACTTTGGACATGACACTATAAAAATTTCCCTAAATTCACTCCCTAAACTGGTGAAAATCACAAAAACAAAAATTACCACCTACAGCAAATAAAGAAATAGCTGTTTATGAAAATTCACCAAGAAAGGAAAGTATCTGTGGTACCTGAATTAAGACCATTTTCATTCTTGTGCCCTTCTAGCACAATAGGGTGAAAACTCCACTCCAGACAGTTATAGCCAAAAATGCAGGTCTCCTTCCGCCTAGCTCCCAATTGGAAGGCTTTCTTCCCAGGAGGAAAAAAAAAAAACAGTATTTTTTATTCTGTTTCAGCTGACTGACATTAAGGCAAAGTCTAACTCAAGTACAGTTGAGAGATGGGAACTCCATTCTCTAGCCATCCCCAACTTAAAGAATAAAATCTTTACCTTGAGTGCACACATTGAGACCCAAATGACTTTGCCCTACTTTTGACACAATAGTTCCACACCAGTAAAAGCAAACCAAGAGTCTCAGAGCTGCTTCCCCTCCACAGAGCTATCATACTTACAGTGTGACCACCTAATATTGTCTTATCCATAGCACCGTGGCTCAGCAATCTGGCCTGGAGAGAGAAGCAGGATGAGAAACAGGCCCTAAACTCTTTTCAAAAAAAAAAAAAAATGGTGCATGCCTGTAATCCTACAGCTCAGGAGGCTGAGGCAGGAGAATTATAAATTCAAAGCCAGCCTCAGTCAATACTCACAACAGTTTTGCAGATGTGCACAAAGTATCAAAAAATTTGAGCCTCAGAAACTTAGTGAGACTAAGTGGCTCAGCAGTTAAGCACCCCTGGGTTCAATCCCAGGTACTCCCAAGAAAAACTACTTCATTTGCCACACAATATAGAGAAGTTCAAGCTTGGGGTACTCTTGGGGGGTATAACTGGGAGCAGATACAAGATATAAGCTAAACTGTAGGCCTGATAGCTTGCAGGAATCAACTAGGAAGAGCACTTCAGGGGTGGAAAAACTGTCAAACACCAACTGAGAAACTTCAAAAGAACCACATATTGAATGAATTGACTCATAGAGCAATTTAAGTCCTAGAGCAATGTTAACAATTGAACAAGCAGCCACTGGCAATTAGTAGATTTTAATAGTTGGATACATCAAGGAAAGAAAAAAGAGAGCCCTAGGAAAACCACTGTCATGACAGTGTGACTGTGGACATCCCCAAATTTGTACCTGTCTCAGGAACAACATCAGACTCTAAACATAGTAAGAAAGTAAACAGATTTCATTAAAGTAATCCAGGCAGTCACCAAGCAATTAAACAAGGAAATAACAATAACAAGCCTGTGCTGAGCAGAGGAGACTAGGACTAGATTTGCTACAATATAATATTTCAAACGTCCACATTCCAAGAAAAACTTACAAGGCATACAAAGAATCAAGAAAATATGAAAGTATACCAAAGAAAAAAGGCAACAGAAACTAGCAAGGAGAGAGACTACATGTTGGATTCATCAGAAAAAAAAATTTCAAAAAATGTTTAAAGAAATAAAGGAAGGGCTGGAGTTATAGCTCAGTGGTTGAGCCCTTGTCTAGCATGTATGAGGCACTGAGTTTGAGCCTCTGTACAACATAAAAATAAATAACAGATTGTATCCATCTACAACTAAAATTTAAAAAATAAAAAGAAATAAAGGAAGGTGTGATGATAATGCCACAATGGAGAACATCAAAAAAGGGAAATAAATTTAAAAAGAAAAAATAAACTTCAAAAAGTTGCCTCGGA
>NC_135534.1:158937619-159000119 GCF_045843805.1 Urocitellus parryii | reverse complement strand
TTATGGGCTGTTTTACTTACATAATGATAACTTCAGACTCGAGCCAGAACCACAGACAGGGAGCAGTTTATATAGAAATGAACATCCAGGCAACTTTCTTGAATCTATACAATAAAGGATTATTCCTTGGTTTCAACCACCTTATAATTGGGAGTTAGTTTCATTTTGGGGGGCTCTTTTTAAAAAAATAACAAAGGGTATCTTAAAACAAGTTAGCTTTTTTCATGTCTTTTCATTGACTGACTTCTTTGTGAGATATGCTTGGGTTTACTCATAGCTTCGTTTACTTTTCAAAAGTCACTTGAAACTTTCTACATTAAGCATTTGAGGTTTAATGAATGAGCTCCCATGAAGTTTGTTTACTAAAGTGTGCCACTCAAAGGCAGTGAGTACCTTGATTATCAATAGTCCTATCAATATTATTTTTGGAAAATCTTTGAGGAATTTAAAGATCATTAAAAAATTTACACAGAATAAAAATCAGAGAAGTACAAAGAATTGTGAAGAGGATAGATATGTTTTGGATGTTGAAGCCCTTTTTATACTTGTATGTATTTATGAGGCAATAATACTAGTAATTTTGGGGTTCTTTTATATCCACTAAAGTCAAAGACCTCTATTTTTAAAAACTCTTCTTTTAGGAGGTATGAGAAAACATTAGCAACAACTCAATTTGATGTAATTATTTTTCCCTTTTACTTAAAAACATAATACAACTGCCAGATAGAATAATTTCTTATTTTTTGGTATATCAGAAAGAGAACTATCTTATAAACATATTTAAAGCACATGATGAAAATGAAAGATTTTTTTAAAAAAACCGTTTAGAGTCTATTTTCTTTGTGCAGGTACCAGATGTTGATGTTGGCAGTGCTTAAGAGGGTCACAGGGCATTTAAAATCACTAGGCTGTGGGGAATAAAATTCCAGGTCTGTTGCACTGAAAATTATTTAAAACTTGTGTTTACTCAGCAGTAAGTAGTACAAAAGTACTTTTTCTATGTGAGCCCTTCTTAAATAGTACCTTAAAAATACGTGATCAATGAAATTGCTACGAAACATATTTATGTTCCAGTGGTCCTCTTAGCATTTCAGAGGTCACTAGTTCCACTTAAATATCTTATTTTTCAATGTGAAAAGCAGATCATTCTTCAGTTGGCCTTACTTTTGAGCTATTCATTTCAAGTTATAGAGGACAGCGGCTGTGTTACTTGGCTGTATACTTGTGCAGAAAAGACATGTATAACATGCTTAGATAATATTTCCTTTGTATCCTCTAGAAGCTTACTTTTGAGAAGGAAACAGGACCTTTTGCTTTCCCTGCTCCCCCATATGGAGTTTCTTCTTGGGTGAGCGAAAGTTCTTCTCTCAGTGATATAATAATTAGGGTTAATAGTTTCACTGAAAAAATAGAATTTTAGAGTAAAAAAGGTCCAGAAAATAAAACAAGTTCTTATAATGGTATCTCATTGTGCTCAATATAGATTATTATTTCTTCTGGTTTTGTGGATGTAGCACTAGAACAAGTTGGATGCTAACACTTCTTGGCTTTCTCAAAGGATTTTTTATGCATTTTTTTTGCTGTAGTTAGCATCAAGATTTTACTCATGAAATTTCAGTTAATTCTATAAATACAATGGAATTAATTTCTTCTAGAAATTATTCTTCTTGCCCTTTTTGTTACTGCCTGACCAAAGTGATACTTCCTTTTCTTATAGAAATAAGTATTTCAAATCCAGCTGTCAGGGGAAAAAAGACTGGAAGGAAAAAGGCCAATACTATCAGTCATTGTCTCTGAGATTATCATTAATTTCTGCTTCTTTACATTTGGTTACACTTTTCGGATTATCTACAGCTAAAATATTTTACTTGGGGAGTTATTAAATGAAAAGTACCTGTGTGTACTTGCAGATTTTGATGTGCCTAAGGAGTTGAAGGTTGCCAGTTCTAGTTGCAGATTCCTTGGTTCTATATAGTGGAACAACGTGCATGTGGTCTGTACAGTCGTGTGTCAATCAGCAATGGGAAGACTTCAGAATACCAAGTCATGATTGCGTGAACATGGTAGAGTGTACTGTATACCTAGCCTGCTACATACCTAGGTTACATAGATGTAGTCTGTTGCTCTTAAGCTGCATACCTTGGCAACATGTTCCCGCACTGAATACCATAGGCAATATCTGTGTCTCTAAGTACAGAAAAAGGTGCAGTAAAAATACAGAATAAAAGGTTTTAAAAAATGGTATACCTGTGTAGGACACTTAATGTGAATGAAGCTTGCAGAACTGGAAGTTGTTTTGGGTGAGTGAGTGAGTGGCGAGTGAATGTGAAGGCCTGGAACATTACTATAAACTACAGAATTTATAGACATTGTACAACTTAGGCTATACTAAAACTATAAAAATTATTTCTTTAATAATTATCTGTGGCTTAGTGCAATTTTTTTTAATTATAAACTTTTTATTTTTTTAAAATTTTGACTCTTGTAATGATACACAGCTTAAAACACAAACATAGCTGGGCCAGTGGTGCTCATAATCTCAGCAATTTGGGAGGTTGAGGCAGGAGGATCATGAGTTAGTTCAAAGCCAGCCTCAGCAACTTAGCAAGGCCTTAAGCAACTTAGGTAGACCCTGTCTCAAAAAGAAAAATATAAAAAGGGCTGTGGATGTGCTATCCCACTCCTCAGTCTATACCAAATTACCTAAAAACAGCATACTACAGGGACACATCCATATCCAATGTTTATAGCAGCATAATTCACAATAGGTAAATTGTGGAACCAACTTAGATGCCTTTCAGTTGATGAGTGGATAAAGAAAATGTGGTATATATACAAAGTGAAATATTATTCAGCATTAAAAGAGAATAAAATCATGGCATTTGCAGGTAAATGGATGGAGCTGGAGAATGTAATGCTAAATGAAATTAGCCAATTCCAAAAAACCAAATACTAGATAATTTCTCTGATTTAAGGATGCTGATTCATAATATGCTGCAATGTGGAGGGGTGAGTGTGGGTGGGAGGATTAAAAGAACTCTAAATAGGGCAAAGGAGAAAAGGGGAGGGAGGGGAAGAGAGGGAGCATAGGGGTAGGAAAGACAGTGGAATGCATTGGTTATCATTACCCTAAGTACATGTATGAAGACATGAAAGATGTGACTCTACTTTGTGTACAACCAGAAATATGAAAAATTATGAATTGTAAAGCATTCTGTTGTCATATATACCAAATTAAAATTTAAAAATTTTTAAAAAATTGCACCTTAAAAAAAAAAGGTGGGGCTGGGGATGTGGCTCAGTGGTTAAGCGCCCCTGGGTTCAAGCCCCAGTATCAAAAAACAAACAACCCTCCCCACTTCCCCAAGTATAGTATACATCTATACAAAAAAATTGTATGTATGTATTATGTATGTGTGTGTATATATATATATATATATATATATAAACTTTAAAAAAATTTTAACATTTTTATTTTTTTTTTTAAACTTTTTTTTGTTAGAAACTAGTATGCAGGGTTGGGAGTGTGGCTCAGTGGTAGAGTGCTCGCCTTACACATGGGAGGCACTGGGTTCGATCCTCAGCACCACATAAAATTATAATAAAGTGGGGTTGGGGCTGTGGCTCAGCAGTAGCACACTTTCCTGGCATGTGTGAGGCACTGGGTTCAATTCTCGACACTACATATAAATAAATAAAGGTCTACCAACAACTGAAATATATATATATATAAAGATAAAATAAAGGTATTATGTCCATCTACAACTAAAACAAAAACAAAAACTAGCATGCAGATATTCACATTAGCCTAGGCCTATGCAGGGTCAGAATCATCAATATCTGTGTCTTCCAAGTCCACATTTTGCCCCACTAAAAGGTCTTCATGGGCAATAACACATGGAGACATCCTCTTCTATGATAATAATGTTTTCTGGAATTCCTCCCCGAAGCGCCTGCCTGAGGCTCTTCTTGAGGAGTTCTTTCTCTTTTTAGAAATATGCTCATGGTGGCTTACATGGCTTTTTTTTTTTCCCATCATAGATTTGCTTGCAAGCAGATAATGTACCATGAACATTCCTCTCTATTAATGAAAACCATTCCGTTTCAGAGTCTACATTTCCAATATTTTAAGGAGCTTGTTGAGATCTTCAGAAGCTTCTGCTAAAACCCTCCACTGTGAATCTTCTTGGGAGTTGTTGTTCTTTTTCATCTTCTGCAGTTTTTTCCTCTTGTCTCTTTTTCAGCCATGTGTTTACTAGATGTTTTTTGGCTTCATCATAGTCTTTGGGACCACCAATGTATATGTTGTCCGTTGTTGACTAAAGCAGTTGTTAGGCAGCATATGACTCCACAGCACTCTTAGCCACTTGGTGTTGGATTGGTGGTGGGTATTGTCCTTGATGCCGTACTCATGGGACTTGCTGGTTTCCCAAGGCAATAGTTGTCTTTCTAACTTAAATGGCAAAAGGGACTCAACATTGATGTCATTGTTGCCACTCGGTTCTTCACTTCTACCCTGTATATACATTCTGTGGGCATGTTTTTATTATTTTTTTTATTGCTCATCAGTGTAGTTGTGCAATGGAAATGGATTCACAGGGGAGTGGTAGGGAACACCGCAGAGGGATTTCCGATTTTCCTCTGTCATGTCTATGAAGTTAAGTGGGGAATGCAAAACAAACATGAGCCTATTACATGACGGATGCTTACGGCTTTCAAATTCATTAAGGTTTTTTTCTTTTTTTTCCAGTACTAGGGATAAGATTCAGGACCTCACATATGCTAGGCAAGTGTTCTACCACTGAGCTACATCCCCAACCCTTTCATAAGGTTTTTAACATGTGAAGTGGGTGCAGTGGTGCATGACCATAATTCCAGAAACTTTGAGGCCAAGGCAGGATGATTCCAAGTTGGAGACCAGCCTCAGCAATTTAGCGAAACTCTGTCTCAAAATAAAAAATAAAAAGAATATAGGACTGGGGATGTATCTCAGTGGGGAAGCACTCTTGGGTTCAATACCCAGTACCAAAAAATAAAACAAAACAACAACAACAACAACAAAAACTTAAAACAGTTCTTTATGTGGTTTTTGAATATTACTTCCAGTTGGAGGAATTCCTTTAAACCATATTATAGTTACTTGGAAAAATTGTATAGAAATCTAGTATTAGGAGATTGTTGTGTCACAATTTAAATATGACCTTGGGGCTAGTAATTTATCCTCTGAGCTTTGTTATCCTTTTCTGTAAAATGGGAATGCCGATAACATTTTCCATAAAGGTAGCTGTGAGGATATGTGAACATCTCTTGTAAACCCGTATACATTTCATTTATTGACTAAGCTACTCTTGCCAGACTACCTAAATTAGAATGGAGGTGATTTGGATCAAGTCCCTGAGTTCACAGCCTAGAGCCAAATTACATTTGTCCATTCTACTTGGGAGGGGGCATGTCAAAGATGTATGGTTTTAATCTTATTTTTGTGAGAGGCTATGCCTACTTTAACCCCCATAGCTTCCATTAAAAAACTTGAAAATAGTTCATTTTCTATTCCTAATTACTTGGCAGAAATTTAGAATAGAAAGAGAAACTAGTAACAACCAACCTTTCCTTTGCACTTGCAGATCAACAAAAGGGATTCTTGGGTCCTAGAGACCAAAGAAAGAATCAGCAGGAATGCCCAGGGTGAATTGATGGATTGCAGAGCCTGGCTGGTAATTACTTTCACTGAGCTAAAACATTAACTTAATACATGGGAGCAGGGCCAGATGAAAATCAGGATTTGGACCTCTTCCCCCCCCTGTGGATATCCCACACTTCCCTTTTGGAGGCAGCCTTCTCTTTGGTGGGATAGCCCTGCTTCCTTTCCTGAGGCTTGGCATGGATTTCCCCTGCCCCACCCTGGCTGACTAGAGTTGTACCTTTGTTTTCTAGATATGTGAGTGCTTAGGTCAGCCCGCTTTCTGGGGTGGCAAGAAACCACAGTTTCTCGACTATTCAGCCTATGCCTGGTATCAACTGACTTTTCTCATTCGGGGGGTTCAAATTTCTAGCTGGTGAGCTTTAGCTTTTGCTTGTTTTTTTTCTCCAGTGCTGGGGATTGAACCACTGCGCACATGCTAGGGAAGCCTTTTGCCACTGAACTACACTCCTAGCCCTAGAGATTTAGCTTTTGGATTTTGGTGACGCATTCTTTTCTCTCTCTCTCTCTCTCTCTCTCTCTCTCTCTCTCTCTCTCTCTCTCTCTCTCTCTCTATTTTCTTCTCGTGTGTGTGTGAATCCAGGGGTGCTCTTTACCACCACTGAACTACATCTTCACCCTTTTTTATTTTTGGTTTTATTATTGTTGTTGTTGCCAATATTGTTTTTTCATCCTTCTTTATTTCATTTTCCATTTTGAGACAGGATCTTGCTACGTTGCCCTGGCTGGCCTTGAATTCACAATGCTCCTAATGCAGCCTTCCTGGTCCCATTTGCCTGTAATCCACCACACCAGGCCTTTTGTAACACTTACCAGAGGCAGACCTAGCTTTAAACTAGGTGATGCTATCATCTTTCGAGACCAAGTGTTTTCATTTTCAAAGCTAGAATGTGTTGATTATTAATGACTTTCTGGTGTACTGTGCTAGGAAAGATTGTGAAGCCATAATGAAGTTGAAGGACATGATTATGTGGTGATATGTGTTTTCCATGGGTTGGGAGGGGCATTTATATTTTCAGATGGGCATCCGATTCATAGTACATGAGAGCTCATTTAATCCACAGTGCTTCCAGCCCAGCTCTTCCACCGTATGGTTGAGAAGGTGGATTTTAGAAAGATAAAGCTATTTTCAAGCCATTAGAGCCAACAATAGGACCTGAACTCAGATTTTCTGAGTTTAAGTGCTTGTTACTTTATGGAGATAAAAACATTTGTTACCTTTAAGAAATTTAGAGAGGGTTAAATCCAAAAATCGATATTGAAGGTTAGGAACAGTGACCAACACTGAGACTTCATAACCAAAAATTGCTATTACTCTCATCATCACCGTGAGTAACTGCTGCTACCACCATGTGTAAGGAAGTTGGGCAGTTCTCTGTTGGGTGCCATGTTGTAGAAACCCAGCTTTTGCTAACCAGTTAAGCAAGTATTCTACTTCTGACCCTACTTAAGAAATTTCAAGTGTTTAACACTTAACTACCCTAGAGACCCACAAAAGGCATTGGTTGAACATAATTAAATGGTAATTAGCAACCCTAATTTTAGATTTTGTACATTTTTTTGGTGTCTGAGTTGATTATAATTCTAACATAAAGATTTACCAAATGTGATTATGAATACACTTAAGTCAGTTCTCTTGAAGTAGCAGGCAGTCCAGAATCATGATTCCCTCTTGAACAGTTTACTCTGCTTCCTTGTATCTTTAGACATCTCTATTGAGCATGTGCTGTTTCACTTTTTTAAGTGTCTTTGTCCTGTTAGCCCAGGACTTTACACTGGGAACTTCAGTTATAAAAGATATTATGATGTGATTATTTGAAAGATCAGACTTTTGTGGAAGTTTTATTGGCACGCAAGTATACTTATATTAGTGGATAAGAAATGAACATAAAACTATATAAAATATTGAAGATTAAAGAAATTAAGTCAGTCATGCCTTGATTAGATAGTGAGAGGTTAATGCCACTTCATGCCATCCTGGTTCCATTTGTTTTATGTACTAGCTGACCCACTGGCAGTATAACTTGGTGGAATGAACATGGGCTTTGGAGTCCGATTGGTTTGAGGCTCTATTCCAAGAGCTTTGGGATTGGGTGCATTGTCTTTCTTTTTCTTAAATACCTTTCCTTATTTATTTATTTTTATGTGGTGCTGAGAATTGAACCCAGGGTCCATATGTGCTTGGCGAGCACTCTACCACTGAGCCACAAAACCAGCCCAAGGTGTATTATCTTTTTGAGTTTTAGTCCTCATAAAATTTGGGATGCTATCTCCTTTGCATGGTTTCCAAATCCTAAAAGTATTTTGTTCTTGGAGATGCTCAGTAAATGCTAGCTCCTTTTCTCCTCTTAACCACAGGCTTTACCTCCCAACTGCCTTACGTGTTATTTTACAAGGATCAATTCAAGGAATAAAGGAAGTTGGAAAGTTTTAGTTTCGTACTAACATTTCCAGTGGTTTGCCTCTTAAGTCATCTTACTGTAAAGGTCGTGGTTCCTATAAGCCTCACACCCTTGGGAACCAAACTCGTGACAATCACGAAGTGTCCTACTTCAAAGGGTGAGAAAACCAAGCAAACCCAAAATCATGCTGTCCTCTCTGGAGCACTGTGTATGAGCATGCCTTTCCCTGGGATCAGCTTAGAACTGTGGATAACAGCATCACCATCACCTCTTGCCGGCAGTGATGTGGAGGGTGAAGAGAACGCTCTGGGGCTGAGCTAGGGTTCTTAATTGAATGGCCGTCTGGCCTTCCTTGAGCATTCTTTTCCCTTCCAGGATTCCTGTAATTGTCATCAGATGGCTCAGTCTCCCAAATGTTTCCGGTATTGCAGTGACTTCTGGAGTGTGTTTAAAAAAAAAAAAAAAAAGGGCAGAATTAGCAGTCATTATGTGTTTGTGTCTGCTCTGTTGTGTAGATGTGTGCAGACTGGGCATCCCTGAAGAAGAGAGAAACCAGTCAGGAATGGAGTCCTTTTACTGTCTGTTCTTGCGCCTTCCCTCCTCCTCTGCTCTTTCTTTTCCTCCTGCATTGCTTTAAAGGACTCAAAGAAAAGGAAAGACGCAGGCAACATTCCCACTTCAACTACAGCCAGTCTCCCTTTCAATCTCAGTATTTGTGGGGACCTTCATAAAAAATTGCATTTTTCTTTAGGTCAGTGAAAGGCCTTGGGGGAGGTTGAGAGTGGAACTGAACAGAGAATGAACCCTAAAGGATGGTTCCCATGCATGAAGGAAAAGGGGACATTGGAGATGGATTCTGAGTTTCACCTGATCATATTCAGATGATGGAAATGATAGCATTAGTTGGCAAAGCAGATGTTCGTGTGGGAACAACAGCCCAAAGCACAGCGGTGGCAAATATGGATGCGTTTGTGGAGGAATGTGTGATACAGTTTAGCTTAATAATAAGAAAAATCATAGTTTTGTGTTTGTACTTTATAAAGGGATCAGCATAATGATTCCAATTTCAGGATGAATGTTGTCTGTAAAGTTGAGATATAGAAAGAATGGTCCATGTACCCAAAGAGAGTTTGGCATTCTATGTGTCTTAAGGTATTTGAATTTTCCCTTCACCATAAGCTGAAAAGCACAAACACAAGATGTCTTGCACGTGTGTGTGTGTGTGTGTGTGTGTGTGTATGTGTATGTGTATTTGTATTTTTTCTTCCTTCAATCAGATAACTTAACCCTGGCACTGCTTTTCAAGGAAGGGGAAAAATTGCCTAAATGAGAAAGGACAGCTAATTAAAAAAAAAAAAAAAAGAAAAGAGTGATTGACAGAACTAAACTCGTGTCTTACTCCCCCACTCCCCCTTCTCCCAATTCCCTAAGCAGAAACTGACAAGAGAGGTGAGGTTAGGTAAGATTGCTCAACTACATCAAGTTGGAAGGTGTAAAATTGAAGAGAACTTAGACTATTTCTTCTGATTCTAGCTGTTGGCTGAGAAATTGTACATTTTAAAAAGTGCTTTGATCTACTGGCTTTTACTCACCTAACAAGTAAAATAGTTCACTGCCTTTTGGTGCCCCAGTTTGTCTAGTGGTGGAGTGTTCTCTTAGCCAGCTCCAGATAGAGGTATTAACTGTGGTGCTTCCTCATATGAAGCAGCCCTTTCATAGTTGTTACGTGGCATTTTGAAATAATTGAGGTAAATACTAATGCGTTACCTAAAAATACTGATGTCATCTGTCCCACGTCTCTTTTTCCAGATGACTGGGGGTGGAAGGTGGGAACAGAAAGACCTTGATCTCAGCAAGGAAGATAAGAGAAATCTCATGATCAATAAAAAAAAAAATCAGTAATGATAATTGTATTCCCTTGGCAGTGATTGGTTGTATGAGCAGGGATGTAGCCAAGTCCTGGCCTATAATTTGTAAGAGGAAGACTGCCGGGAGTGGGATAGTGAAAGTTTTCCATGTGGAATGAAAAACAAATGACTGTTTGGAATGTGGCTGTGATGCTCAGAGAGGCAATGGGCCAGGCTGGCAGCAGGAGGAGGACACCTGGCAGGAAGAAAGGTGGAGCCTGTGACATGGACACCCGGCACTGGGCTCCACCTCTGACTTCTTGTTTTATAATCTGTAACTAAGTCACACAATCCACTCTATATCAGCTAAACAGTTTTCTGTTTCAAGATGTGAAAGGCATGTACCCCTTTTTAGTGGGGTTGAAAACTGGAATTGAGCCTTCCCAAAGCGAGTGCTCACCACCCGGGAGACATCTTGCCAACCCCCGTGTTCTCACCACTGTGACGTCTTGGTGAGGGCTGTGATGGGCAGACAGAGTTGGTGTTTGGTTTGTCAGTTCGTTTCTGTTGTTTATAAATCGGGCGCTCTTTGCTGAGGCATCTTATTTCTACTTTGGCTCGTTATGATGGATAATAAGAGAAAGAAGACTGTGAAGTATTGAGAAATAATCTAAAAAATCGTGGTGTTGTTAGAGTGGTTATTCAGTTTTCACAGTTAGGTTTGTTTTGGAGTCTGACTTTGTTGACAGTTCTGTTATTATATGAAAGCTGTTTCCTGCAGTGCATTTTCTGTTTTAGTTAAGAAACCTCACTTTATTTCCTAAGATGCATTATAATTAGGACTGTTTGGTACTGAGAATCTTTTCTCACTTAATACTCCTAATGAGATACAAATGTTCTAAATGTCCTTATGAGTGGATTATATTTAGAGAGGAATCCACTTATTTTAGCTAACTAATCCCTTTGCTTTTGAATCATACATCCTTATTAGGCTCTCACGTTCCTGTTCCATATGGAATGCCTTGTGAAATCAGACCTCGGCGAGCAGTGTTATTAACTTTCAGGGTCAGTGGTACTGAAAATGTCAATGAAGTTTGTTGGCTCTGCATATCTTGTTTTTATAGCACTCTTCTTTTTTTACACACTCATGATAAATACAAGTCTTTCCCTATTCCTGTAAAGTGAATCTTATTTCTTAGTTGGTTCTCTTTTGGTATTTATGTTTCTATTCACTAGGACAAAATAACTGGATCTACTTGAGCTTTTCCACTCAACTCTTCTGCCTCCTTCTGCAGTCTGGAATTGTCTTCCTTGTTCCTCAGATCTGTGGATGTTGTACATCCTTGTCCTTTTGTGAGAAACCTGAAAATGTCTCAGTGGAATTACTGGACGTTTGAGTCGTAATGAATAAGATTTGTGTGACACCTCCGAGTTGGTGTTAAATAAACCTTCTCAGTGATGGTTTCCTTTCTGAGAAAGGCAAATGAGTTAGTGATGAAGTTTTGAAGAACTTGCCTGTAGGTGTACTCTTGAGTTCAAATTCAGGCTTCACTGCTTACAGTTTGCATGTTCTTAGACAAGTTATTTGACTTCTTTATGTTTGGTATTCTATTCAATAGGGATCATAATGCCACTTACCTTGTAGGTTGTCATGAGGATCCTATGAGAAAATTCATGCAAACTCTTATAGTAGTGCCTGGTGCATTCTAAGCATATAGATGATATGATAGTATCTAGTTAAATTTTTAAAAAAAAATTTAAAAATGTTTTTATTAGTGCATTATAACTATACATGATAGTGGAACTCATTTTGATATAATCATACATGCATGGACTATAATTTGCTTCATTTCTTCTTTCTTTCTTCCTTTTTTTTTGGGGGGGGGGGATGCCAGAGATTGAACTCAGGGGCACGTGACTACTGAGCCACATCCCCAGTCCTATTTTGTATCTTATTTGGAGACAGGGTCTCACTGAGTTGTCTTGCTTTTGCTGAGGATGGCTTTGAACTCTCGATCCTCCTGTCTCAGTCTCCCGAACCGCTGAGATTATCGATGTACACCACTGCACCCAGCTAATTTGCTGTGCCATTTCAATCCTCAGGACTTCCATATTCTCTCCTCCTTCCCTTCCTCTACTTGTCTTCCTTCTATGTATTTATATGTTGCTCTTTTCATTGGTACATCATAATTATACATATAAGTACAATTCATTGTGATATATTCATACGTGCACATGGCGTAAGTTCAGTTGATTTCATTTTGAAGTCTCTCCTCTTCCCCATCCTCCTCCCCCTGATTTTCTTCCTCCACTCTACTGTTTTCCCTTCTATTTTCATGAGAGCCCCCCTTTTTATTTCTTATTTCTCTCTAGATTCCACATATGAGAGAAAACATTCAGCCCTTGACTTTCCGAGTCTGGCTTTCTAATGGAATTTTTTAAAAAAAATAATTAATATAATTAATGTAATTATATAACAGATGGACATAGTATCTTTATTTTTTTAATGTGGTGCTGAGGATCGAACCCAGTGCCTCAGACGTGCTAGGCAAGCCCTCTATCACTGAGCCACAACCCTAGCCCCTCTAATGGAATTAAAGAAATACTTTAAGTAATTTTCTCCTTTGGTCTTCATAACTACCCTTGAAGAAGATGATGTTGTCTTATCTGTATTCTCTATTTTATAGAGAATGTCACAGAAACACAGTGTCTGTCAGTATATTATTTTGTTATTAGTAACAGTTGGAATTACAGTCTGAATTTTTCCTCTAATCTGTTACACTTGACTGTGAATTGGGTCTTTAGGAAGTTGCCCTAGTTCTGTGGTGTTATCAGAAGATATAGACAGGAAGGGCATCATTCCTGTTTCTTTAATGTGGCCCATTGGTGTCCCAGTTCATTCATGTTAACATCATTTGTTTATTAAATACATATATTTTTCATTTTACACGGTTTCAATATACATGATTTTCTTTTCCTGTGGCTAATTAAATATGTCAGTCCTCCTACAATAGTATAGTCAAATTTTTACTTATCACATTATATGAATGGTAATTGTATAAAGCTCTTTCTGTTATAGGGTTCATATACCTACAGCAAAGCATGTAGCTGTGTTGCCTACTTGTTTTCTGTAGTAAACCTGTGTAAACCTGTGTAACATTTCATAAAAATGGATAATTGAAAGAAGGAATTGGTCAACAAAGATCAAAGTGCAGCAAAGAAATGAAAAATGTCCACATTGAAAGTGAAATTTGAACTAATTGTAATTAGGATTCTGGAGAAAAATTGCTGACCAAGGGAACATCAACCCTGTTAGTGGTCTTTATGCATGCAGTCAGGGGAACTTGGTGATGGGTAACTGACTTGGTATAAATTAGGAGAATGATCATAATGAGAACAATGAAGATGTAACAGAGGGAAGTATCAGGCAAAGTTTTTCCCATTAAAGCAACTCTCAGAGAGATCATATGAGTGGGAAAACACAAAGGATAAAATGTTGGAAGTTAACGCAAACTTACAACTTATACCAGCCTGTCAAGACATAGGAAGATATAAAGTGGGAGAAAGACAGCACTATTCAAACTACTATTATAAGCACTTTAAAAATTTTTTTCAGTACTGAGGATTGAATCCAATACTGAAATATATGCTGTTTTTTTTTTCTTTTTGTAGCAGGGAGGGGTAAGATCTCACTAAGTTACTGAGGCTGGCCTCAAACTGAGTTGCTGGACTTACAGGTATATGCCAATGTGCCTGGCCAACACTTTTTAAACATTTTTAAAAAATACTTATTTTTATTGGATGCAATACCTTTATTTTATTTATTTATTTTTATGTGGTGCTGAGGATCAAACCCAGCACCTCACACGTGCTAGGTGAGCACTCTATTGCTGAGCTACAACTCTAGTCCCACCAACACTTTTTAAATAAATAAAACACTTCAATTCTCAGAGTTTCTAATGATTTAAATTACAGTACACTAGATATTTTAATTGTTAAAATTTCTTTACATTTATAGCAGATAGAAAGTTTTTAATGTTCTGAAAACAAAAATTTTAAGAGTCATAGAACAATCATAATTTTTCTATTGATTATTCAGATTGCTTTTCATGGCCCAGAGTGGTGGCACATACCTGTAATCCCAGCAACTTGGGTGGTTGAGGCAGGAGGATCACATGTTTAAGGTTAGCTTGGACAGTTTAGAGAAACCCTGTTTCAAAATAGAAAACAAAGTCTGATGTAGCTCTGTGGTATGGAGCTTTCCTGGCATGCACAAAACTTTGGTACTTTGGTACTGCAAAAGAAAAACAAACAAATAAACAAAGAAAAAGATGGCTTTGCATGGATTCAGCTTGCATGACCATTTTAATAGTTTTATATTACAATGCAAAATGCCTGAATTTATTGGGCCAAGTAGGCAGTTTTAAAAGTGATGGGGATGCACTGATGTATACAGAAAACATACCTTTAGGAAATGTTTTTTCCAACATAGATTTATTGTCTGTCATGTACCAGGGTGAATACATATATACATGTAGGAAAAAGTCCTTTTCTCAAAGAATTTGCATTTCAGTTCACTGATGAGAGAGACACAAGATCATTATACTACAGCCTATGATATATGTGATAGAGTTCTTTGAACGCAATGACAAGGGAAATGCCAGGCATCATAAGGTCCTGTAGGAAATGCATCCAACTTACAGCCTGAGGAATATGAGGGGTGGGAGAGACAAAGAGACATCCTGGGGGACTTAGTTTGGAAAGGCTATGTTGAAGAGGAGGATGGTGATAAGAAACTTCTGCATGAAGAGCACAGGACATTTAAAAAAGTTGAGTGTTGCTGGAGTACGTGCTCCAGCAAGTTAGCAGCCATATCAGCAATGCCATGAAACTTATAGGCAACAGATTTTTAGGATTTTCCCCAATTTTCTTTTAAACTCAAGTATAATTTATGCACAATAAAATTGACACATTTTACTGTATAGTTTGATCTAAGTCCTGAAACTACCACAATCAGGATGAAGAACAGTTTCATTACCCCTAAAATCCCTCCGTGCTTTGGAGTGACTGACTAATCCCTCCTCCTACCTCAGACTCTGGAACCCCCTGATTTGTATTTTACCCCGATAGAGTTGCCTTTTTCATAGTCTCATATAAATGAAATCATGCAGTATGTAATCTTAAGCCTGGCTCTTTCAGTTACCATGATACTTTGAGATTTATCCATGTTTCACGTGAGAGCCTTTGGAACTATCTGAGATTTGATGGGAGGATGGATTTGAGAGAGCTTTTGTTGTAACTTAGCCAGCTGCTAATGGAGTAGAGGGAGTAGGGCTGCAAAATAGGGGCTTGGTTTGAGAATTATATAGGAGTTGAAATTAGTCTCACCCTAAGTTGGGCCTATAGGAGTAGCAACAGGTGGGAAACAGGAGGCCCTGCATGTTGGACATGTTGAGGCTTAAGATTGTTGGGGTTATCTTGAGGTGAGCCCAGTAGGGTGTGGTGTGTATGATGGAGTTGCTTTCTCTCCTTCCTTATCCTCTGATCTATGTCTAAATCAAATTTGCTGGGCATGTTCTTGCTTAATTAAAGGGTTCCCTTTTCTCTTCATCCTACCACATCACCACCAAGGATTTGCTCCCATTGCCTTGCTTTTGGACTATGGAGCTGTTGCTGCATTAACGCGTCATTTTTTCAAGGATTGTCAGCTAACTCAGTTCATCTGCACAAGTAGTAGTAGAAAAAATATCACTAGAAAAGTTATGGTTTGCTTGGTCTTTGGAGCTTCAGGTCAGAGTTCTGTTGTCACAAACTAGCCACAGGCTAGAGATTCTCTTTTGTAAAGATCTTAATAATTTTTTTTTCTTGCCAGAAGGGGTTCCATGAAACTGTTTTTATGTGTGTGCAGGGTGCTTGGGATCAAACCCAGGGCCTTGCAAATGCTAGGCAAATGCTCTACCACTGAGTTACATTCCCAGCTTCTGGAACTGTATTTTTTTGAGGGTACAGCATTTGAACCAGATTGAACCCTATGGAAAGAAGGAACATAGGTGAAAGAACATAATATTACCTATCTTTAGGCTGTGCTGGTCTCATCTTTTGTGCATACAGTTTAGGTGTGGTTCTGAAGCTGCATTAGGTCAAGAGGAGAATTCTGTGCTTAATTAATATGGTCTATTTCTGGCCTAGGAGAGGAAGCACCCTGGGAAGTGGTGGGAAGTAGTTGCCCATCCCAGGAAGAACAATGTAGAGAAGGCTGGGATTGTGGCTCAGTGGTAGAGTGCTCACCTAGCGTGGGTGGGTTCGATCCTCAGCACCACATAAAAAAATACAAGGCATTGTGTTGTGTCCATCTATACCTAAAAAATAAATATTAAAAAAAAAAAGATCAGAAGAACAATGTAGAGAAAGGTGATTGGGTGTAGATGCGTACACCCCAAAGATACTGGATAAAAAATAAGCTTGTTGGGCTGGGGTTGTAGCTCAGTGGTAGAGTGATGACCTAGCATGCATGAGACACTGGGTTCGATTCTTAGCACCACATACAAATAAGTAAATGAAGGTCCATCAACGACTAAAAAATTAAAAAGAAAAACCCATGACTATAATTATAGCTAATATAGCATTTCATCCTCAGGACAGCTCTGTGAGATGTAAAGAGCATTATTCTTCTCTCTTATAGGTGGGGAACACAAAGTGAGACCTAAGGAGGTCAAGTAACTAGCCAAGTCAGGTGGCTTGTGCCAGCAGAGCTGGGATTCAAACCCAGGCAGGCTGGCTCCGGAGTTCATGCTTTTCTGTATTTTAATCATGCTGCATTTGAACTGGTAGTACCTGAAGGAGTCAAGGGAAATAATTTACTTTCCAGTCACAGTGGCATATACCTGTAATCCCAGTGGTAATCCCAGTAACTCAGAAGTCTGAGGCAGGAGAATCACAAGTTTGAGACCAAGCTCAGCAAATTAGCAAGACCCTAAGCAACTTGGTGAGACACTGTCTCAAAATAAAAAATTAAAAGGTCTGGGGATGGGACTCAGTGGTAAAGTGTCCCTGGGTTCAATCCCCAGTAATATTTAGTTTCTCTGTCCTTCATTTTACACTTAAAAGGATTGAAGTCTAGAGAGGACTCGAGTTGACTGGCTCAAGATCACAGATGTTGAGGGAGAAAGAGTTTGTTCTCTTCCTGTCCAGGGCTCTAGAAAGTTTTAGACCTTTGTCTTGTTGTATGTCAGTTTCATATCAGTGAAGAGAGATGTTGCTGAAGTATGCAGCCTGGCACAATTGGTGTTTAATTCTGTCCATTCCCTTGGCCTCCACTCTTTTGCCTGGGAATGTGTTAAGCTGTCTTCCTGTCCCCTCTCCCAGTTATTCTTCTCAAGGGAATGACTGTTAACCGTTCTTTAACCTGTCCTCTTGAATCATCCATTGCCTGACCATTTGCTCTTTTCAGTCTCTTCCCATTAGCAGGTAAGGGAGGAGAGAACCTGTCCAACCAGTTGGATAGAGTTGAGTTTGGGGATGGGGGAGGAGAAGGGGACCACTGTAGGTTTGGGGCTTATTGCATGCAGATCAAAGACTTTGCTGGTGTTTGTGGTTTTGATCCTTCTGCCCCACCTGTATCACAGTCATCATTGCCTGGGCTCCAACTTGTGTCAGTCTTCTGTGCTTACTGCAGGGCGCCTGCCCCTCTCTTCAGTTGGGGTTCAGATCTACAGGATTCACTGGTGCTAATTTGCTTGCCCCAGGCATCGGTTCTCGTGGCACCTTGACCCAGGGCATCTAGACAGGAAAGGGAGCTCTTGCCTCACCAGTTTACATTTCATAATTGTTATAACTTTATTTTGAGGAGCCATAGTTTGGGGAATAAGTTCATTTGTAAAAAATGTTTGGATTCTTTTTTTTTTATTTTCAAAACTATAATTACCAAATAAAGTAAATAACAACTCTTAAGTTAGAGTGCAAAATGCACCTTATTATTGGATTCTTTTTTTAAAAAGTCTCTTTTATGCTGAATGTTAAGGCACATGCCTGTAATCCTGGTGACTTGGGAGGCTAAGACAGGAGAATGGGAAGTTTGAGGCCAGTCTCAGCAATTTAGTTTCAAAATAAAAAAATCGAAATAGCTGAGGGTATGGCTCAGTGGTAGAGCACCCCTGGGTTCAATCCCCAGTAACCCCCATCCCACAAAACACTCTTGAGTGCAGATTTTTTCAGGAAGACAAACTTGATTCTTTTTCTCCTTTCATTCTTTCACTCTGTACTGGGTCTTTGTATGTTAAAATTTAAGACCCCTTCTGGTTTCTTCCACTTACCCAGGAAGTTGAATGTAATGTATTGTGGTTACCATTCTCTAGTGGCCTTTTCTCTTTCTCCCCTTTTTCTGTAATTAAGAATGTGCTCCTCAGTTTCAACTCAAAATACCTGAAAAGACTCCTTGTTTAGTTAAGGAAAGAAAATTTCCTCAGGTAATTTCCCATATGTTTTCTGTAGAAAGTGGCACGTACCTCTTTGTATTTTATCCCCATCAAATGAGATCCTTAGAAGAGCAATCAGCTAGTCTGAGCCATTGGAATCTTGTTGCCTGCATTTTCTTGGATGATTTTAACTCTTCTGGTGCTTTCCAGGAACATTTGCTTCTTCCCATCACAAGGGAAGGTGTCTGCGATTTCATGATTGCTGCATTGTTTCCTCAGATGGCTGTTGAGCACGGCCATTGAGTGCTAGGACTGTTCTTCCAAATAGGTCCATGTGCCCAGAGGTGTATTTACCTTCAAGGCCCAGGGAAGAGCCCTGGAAATTTGTTTATGAGGTCATCATTTTTGTAAAGTTTATATATATTTTTGCATGCTTTTTCTATTATTATTATTAATAATAATAATAATTATTATTATTATTATTTAGAGTTGGGATTGAACCCAGGGCCTCACACAATGATGCTAAGCATGTGCTCTACGGATGAGCTACATTTCAGCCCCTGCATGCTTTTTATAAAAGAAATTCCTTCATAGTTTGCAAGCTTTAGGCCTTACCAGCCTGCCCCCACTCTTCAAGACATGTATTGCAAAGATCTGCGTCACCTTAAGTCATCTCCTAACCCACTTACTTTTCTGTGGCCTAAATCCGTTCAGTTGTGGTATAACGTCTTATAATTCTGGCCTCTGTGAAGTGCAGAAAAGTCCCCAGTCCAGTGTGAAACAGTAGGTGAATGCCCTGGTAGAACCCTTGCCAGTGGAATACTTTGAGACATGGGCAGACTAATCTTATTGGTATCCAGACTGGGGTTCTGCACATTGAGTTTAAGGTTATAGTTCTTTCTCTAAAGTAAAAGCATATTCCCTTAAAAAAAAAAAAAAAAAAAAAAACCAACCTGGAAGCTGTCTCTAAGAAATTCTATGCAGTGATTCTCTTAATCTCACAGGCTTAAAATTTTCCCCTACTCCCTTTATTCTGCAAGACCCTAAATAGATTGTTGTGCATTGTCTCTTGGAATCACCCCTTAAAAAACAAAAGACAAAACCCCGAACAGAACAGTCTAAAAATGATGGCTGTGGAGTTGGAGGGCTGGGGATTGGTTTGTAAGTGAATTCCTATCACTCTTTTACTCCTCTTCATTCTCAATGCTCCATTCTAGGTTTGTTACAGTCACTGGTCACATCACCTTCAAGGACACTTCCAGGACACTCCGCCTGCTGGCGTTGGAGGCTTTAAAAGCATCTCTGATGTAACCACTGTTCAGCCCCCAAACTCCTTTCATTCCAGAGTCTGGTCGGAGTAAGCCCTGACTGTGTGCTCAAGGCTGCTTGAGTGTAAGCCCCCTGCCACTGGCTTCTCTCCCTTTATATGCAACGTGACAGCCACGTTGTCTCCCAGGTCCACCTCTTATTTTGCAGTCCTTTTGTTGAGGCACTTATCACTTTGTTATATAATGCTCCAAACTAGATTTAAGAAATTCTCCATAGTACTTCCTTATTTTTACCAGTCGTAGGTACCCAAATGCTCAGAAAAAAAATGCACAACAAACTCATACAAAGACCTTAGGGCCACATCCCTCCCAACACATCAAACACTTAAGTGTTGACACTGAGCAGCTATAGGCTTGGGACCTGTGTTTCCTCCTCTCTAGTAGAACAGTGAAGCAGTACAGTCTCCTGGACTGGAAAGAGGAACATGATTGTTTCTTATTCTTGTGATGCTTTCCTTCACTTTCTATAGGAGTTTCTAAATTGGTTTAACCAAAAGTTTTGAATTTTTGTCAACCTCACTAGAAAAAGAAACTTGGATGCTGTTCTGTTATACTACTAACTTAAGCTGTCACTGTTTGAATTTTTTAATTCTTAAAAAAGGATTCCAGTGCTCTTAAGTATGTATCAAAAATTTTTACAAATTTCAAAGAATTTTAAAGTTTATATTTGGAAAACTTACAGTGTACTTTTGACTAATTGGGTTGTTGTACAACCAAGATTAGTGAAGATGGATGCAGTTTGAACATGACTTTAATATTTCATTTGAATTACTTTTACATTTCTAGAAAGCATGCAAGGAAGGTGAATATTGTAGTAGTTTAAAGGAGAGGCTTGATTTGTGAATTAATTTTTAATTTGAGTTTGTTGTATAGATACTAAGATCAGGTATTAGGTAAATAATATAAAGCAGCGCATATTGTTGGAAGCTTTTGTTAGCTCTTCCCAAATAGACCTTAAATCTAAATCAATATTAAATTTGTCTAAAATAGTGAAATTGTTTCCTTAGACAACCTGAGCTTTGGGTAAATTTGTGGACTCTTGAACCTTGTAGTATGCAGAAGTATAAGCTTAGATATGATACAAGCATAAACCATTTTTATTTGCATAATTCGTCTCTTCAGCATGAATGTTGTACTTGTAAAATAAAACTGTTGTCCTGAAAATCAGATTTTGGTTGTCTGAGTATTTGTGGGACTGGAGGAGGTTTTAGGGTTATGTTTGTGTTTAGATTAAATTTGAATGGTAAGTTAAGATTTATGGTGAGCAATGTGCAGAGTGTTTTATTTACATTTTCAAAGCCTACGAATAAAAGCAACATCTGAATTTGATCTTTGGGAACCAACCAAGTTCAGGAAATATGGCATAATTCTATTTTAATTGTCTGCCTTAATTGCACCTTACTTCTGTTTATTTGCAAGTTGTGTATTTAAGACATTAACGTATTTAGTACTCTGCTATTGGATATATTTAACTTTTTACTAGAGTCATACTTTCAGAATTTCGATCTCTGAAAACAGGAGCAACATAAGACCTGCCTGTACTTAAAGTACTGAGTGGTTACACTCTGGTTGTTTCAGTATATGAAACACACACTCCTGGTTTACTTCAGAGTAAATGCTTCTTAGAATTAGTCCTATGTAGTTTCTGAGACAGACTGTTTAATTATTCATTCATTCATTCATTAATATATCCCCCCAAATCTTGTCAAGTCCACTCTTTGTGCTAGGAACTACAGTGGATACAGTGGGGAACAAAACAGAAACATTTCTCACCCTCAGAGTAACTGAATCTAGAAGGGGAGAAAATGAAGAAACTAGGCACCACATATACTAGGACAAATGCTAAGGGCTATGGGGACCCAAAGATCAGAGACCCGTCAGCACAAGCAGAAGTGGTGCTGAGAGACTTCCAGGAGGAAGTGACACTTCTGCTTCCCTGTTCTTCAGAGTTAGCCAGTGGAAAAGGTTTAGGAATAGTGGCTAAGCATACTCCTGGCACAAGGAGCAGCACTGGCCAAAGCCCAGAGTCAATAGAGAACTTGGCACATTAGAAGTATGTTAAAATTTTGGGCGACTAGAACTCAGATAACTGGAACTCTCATTCTGGATCAGAAGAATTTTCCTTTACATTTTACTTGATGAAAAGATGAGAAATGACTACAAACTTGTTTGATTTCCCTTTCTGCCCCGACCCCATAACAGAAATATTCATTTATTTGAAAATTTGAATCTGGCATTTTACACTGGTGGTCTCCGAGATAACCTGCTTGTAGAACAAATTTGAAAGTGAATCTCCGTTAATCTGGACAAGTAAAAGCACAAGTTATACTAGATGTTTTGTCACTGAGGATAAAACTGAAAGCTAGTTACTTGGTAATAAAAATGTGAAATCGGGGCTGAGGGTGTAACTCAGTGGTAGAGTGCGTGCCTAGCATGCATAAGGTCCTGAGTTGGACCCCCATCAATGCCAAATGGATGGGTGTGGTGTGGTGTGGTGTGTGTGTGTGTGTGTGTGTGTGTGTGTGTGTGTGTGAGAGAGAGAGAGAGAGAGAGAGAGAGAGAGAGAGAGAGAGAGAGAGAGAGAGAGAATCCAATTTTCTAGAGAGTACCTGCATATCTAAAAGTATTTTATCCAGAGTTGATTTTTTTTAAAGACAGGGATTATATCTTTTATAGAACATGTTCTTAAATGAATGATTAAGTAACCTACCTTTTGGTTAATGACTTGGAGTATATGTGGAGGAATAAAATTTTGTGGAGTTCAGAATCAAAAGAGAAGTAGAAATGTTTCTTAAGTAAGATTTTTTTATTTTTTAAAGATGTCAAGGCAGTTTTTCTCACAGAACCAGGTAGACCATGTGTAGGAATCACCCAGTTTTCAGGGGCTTTACTTTTGGGAGATTTGTGCTCTTCCAGGGCTGAGGTTTTGTTGTGCTTATCTGTTCATCCTGCGTTCAGTATATTTATTCATTCATTTGTAGTACTAGTGATTGAACCTAGGGGTGCTTTACCACTGAGCTACATTCCTGCCCCTTTTTATTTTTTAATCCGAGACAGGGTCTCACTAATTTACCGAGGCTGGCCTTGAACTTGCAGTCTTCCTGTTTCAGCTGCTTGAGTACCTGGGGTTAGAGTTGTGCACCACCATGTCCAGCCTGTGTCTACTAAATGCCTAACATCATAGTATTCAGTATCTGAAAATTAAAAAAAAAAAAGAAAGAAAAAGAAAAAAACCAAAAATCAAATACTTTATTTTTTCAATAGCTCTGTTGAGTTATAGTTTACCCAATTCACCTACTTAAGGTGTTCTTACTGGTTTCATTGGTTCTTCGTATATTCATAGTATGTACACCATCATCACATTCAATTTTGGAAAATTTTTATTATTAATCCCAGAAAGAAACATTTATCTTTAGCTGTCATCTTCCAGCATTACCATTTTCTCTAGCTGTAGGTGATCATGTTTCTTGTTTCTTTTTCTATAGATTTGCCTATTGTGGACATTTCATACAAACGATTGTATATCGTATTTTGTGATTGGCTTCTTTCATTTATGTATTTTCAAGATTCATCCACATTGTACCATATACCAGTACTTCATTCCTTTTTTTTCTTAATAACATTCTTTTATGTGGATATATTGCATTTTCTTTATCCATCAGTTGGCAAATCAAAAAACATTTTAATAACTCAATTAGTTTTAGGAGGTGACAATTATAAAAGCTAAGGAAGAACTAAAGTTGCAAAACTCCAAATTGGAGATGGCCTCAAGGCTTGTTAATGTTGAAACTATATGTAACTACATTTAGAATTTAAGCTTGTATGGTTGTTGAATACCAGAGAATATCACCTCAACCAGTAGATTTTGCCGTTTTTACCTCCTGAATACTTATTGTCTCCTAGTTCCTCTCTGTCTCCCTGGGAACTGTCTAACCAGCATTTTTTGTTTGATCGTTGCATTACCATTACCACACCCCAGAACAGGCAAAGGGAGCATTTTCACTAAAAATGCCATTTGTTCTCAGAGGTCAGAAGTCCTTAACGTAGCCTGCATGGTCTCCTCTCATCAGGTCCTTGCTCCTTGCTCCCTTTCCCCCCATAGTATAATATTTATTTTATATTTAATAAAGGGCTCTGAAATCCTTTCTGAAATTATTTGGGCATCCCTGATTTCCGTTACCACTTTGAGAACTGTGTGAGTCTGTCCCCTTTTTGAGCCTGGTGTAGTGGACAGAGCTCTGGCCTGCAAGTCCCATAATCTAGGCAAGAGCTCTAGGGGCACTGAGCATCAGAAGTGTACTTGTCCCCTTTGAGCCTTATCTACAAAATAGAGGAGACACCTTGCAAGTAGTCATGAAGAGATCATTTGCTAAAGTACTGCCATATGATGTGTGCTCAGTAAATTATGTCCTTCCCATTCTTTATTTGGATTGTTGTTTTGAATGCCATGGCTTAGGTCAGTTTGATGATGCCGCCTTTATTTTTTACTGAAAAGAGAGACTTACACATTATAGCAGCATCATGATCTGTAGGCTTAGGATTTTCTGTTTGTTTTTCTTTCTTTAAAAATCTATATTTTTGTCTCAGAATATTGTTTTTGATGCTGCCCTAATACCTCTACCTGGCAGCAATATTCTGTGGGGTCTCTGCCATTAGAGAATGTCATTTATTTCCTTAGAAATTTCTTTTGTATGTATGTACCTTTCTGACTTCCTCATTATGAAAGTAATTATTTATTTAGAAAGCAAGAAAATTTAGAAAATAGAGAAACAAGGAAAAGAAAATTCAATTGTCATCTGAACACCTGCTGTGGCTGTTATAGTTTTTTGTTTTCTAGACTTTATGCACATAAATATCTGTATGTGTATGAGTTTTGAAGTAGAAAGTAGATCATACTATGTGTTTTGTGTAATTGCTTGTTTTCATTTGCCTATTAGATATTTTTTCCAGTGTTAAATGTGATGGATTTATTTAATTCTTTCTGGAATTCCATTTAATGGGAGTGCCATTATTACTGTCCTCAGTCCTTTCTGAGCGAACTCTTAGGTTTGCATAAGTTATATACAAACCCTTACTATTATAAATAGTGCTTCTTTTTTCTTGGGTTTTGGGGATTTGAACTCAGCGCCTTGCACATGCTGGAGGTGCTGTACCCCTGAGCTGTACACCCAGCCCCAGATTGAGCTTCCTTTGATTTTGCAGTCATGAGTGCATCTGACTTGCTTTTTACCTCCTCACTTAATAGTTCTCATGAAATAATTTCCCTGAGGTTTAGTGCCAGATCCAGTTCAAACTTGCTCCTCTTATTTTTTCCATCTTTTGTAATGTTATAACTCAAGCAGCAAAATGCCCCTCTTTACACTTCTTTATTTTGTTCATCTTGTGCTAGTTTTCCAATCTCTTTTTTCCCTTACTCCATTTACCTTGGCAGATACCCCTTTTCTTGCCCTTGTCTGCCCCACACCATAGTCCTGAGTTGTTACAATTGTTTTGTTGTTGTTGTTGTTACTGGGTATTAAACCAGGAGCCCTTTACTGCTAAGCTACATTCCCAGCCCCCTCCCCCCCTTTTTTTTTTTTGTATTTTGAGGTGGGGTCTCTCTAAGTTGCTTTGGGCCTCATAAGTGGCAGAGGCTGGCTTTGAACTTGTGATCCTCCTGAGTCGCTGAGATTGCAGGTGTATATCTCTATGCCCAGCTGACCTGTTAACTTTTAAATAATTACTCCTTGATACTGGTTGAGGAGGCTTCTTTACATTGATCCTTATGATTAAATTTTTACTGTTACATTTTTCATGACATGATCTCAACTATGGAATTCTATTATTAATTTGGAGAGTACTTGCTTTCTTCCAAATAGAAGAATTAGTAGAAAAAGTTTGTATTATGTAGTATAGTTAAAATACACATTTACAATCAATTGTCTGTTGATCTAATTTAGGATATCTATAAAGTTATTTTAAATCCAGCACTGTTTATTCTTGTCTATTTGTGTCTTTTTCTTCTTTTTTTTTAACATAAATCCAGTTGATTATATCCTTAAGAAATATTAGCCACCTTAAGTAATTTTAATATGAATTTAAGTGAGTCATATCGTATATTCTAATGCTGCCATGGTTATTAAACTTAAGGGTCATCAGAATCACCTGTGCATAACCACAGATTGATGGGCCTCTCCTCAGATTTTTTTGAGTATGTAGATCTGCCCCAAAGCCTGAGAATTTGCATTTCTAATGAGTTCCTAGATGATCTAGATTCTGTTGGTTTTGAAATCATATTTTGAGGATAATTGTTCTAAAGGAACATAGAAATAATTTTTAGTCTATCTGTACTCTTTGTTATTATCTATGTTCATTTTCTCTTTACAGTAGTATGTATGGCAGATAAAACTGATGATATTTTAGTAGGTCTGGTATTTAATTAAAAAACATACAAAACCTCTAATTGGCAAAACACAGCAGGGACACTGGTTATACATCTGTGGTCTGATGTGGGGAAGACCTGGAGTTAAAGTGTTCTGGGTTGTACAACCCAAGGCAAGCTTCCTTAAATCCTTCCTTCCTTCCTTCCTTCCTTCCTTCCTTCCTTCCTTCCTTCCTTCCTTCCTTCCTTCCTTCCTCCCTCCCTCCCTCCCTCCCTCCCTCCCTCCCTCCCTGGCAAATGAACCCAGGAGTGCTCTACAACTGAGCTATACCCTTAGCCCTTAGCCCTCCCCCCCCTTTTTTTTTTAGTACTGGAGGTTGAACCCAGAGATTTGTACAAGCTATAGGAAAGCACTCTACTACTGAGCTATATCCCCAGCCCATGCCAGCCCTTTTTAAGTTTGACAAAGTTACCCAGGCTGGCCTCGTGATTTGTGATCTTCCTGCTTTATCCTACCTAGTCAACACGTGTGTGCTACCATGCCCGACTTCCTTAAATTTCTTATGCTCTTAGGTTCCTTGTAGAAAAAGAGTGATTTCTGCTGGATCTTTCTGGACTTGTCCTTCCAACTTCTAAATCTTGGGCAGATGTTAGGTAGGGTTAAACATGCTCACAATATTGCAAATATCATAATTTAATGATTTTATGTTTCTAATAAATATTCAAAGTCATTTTGAAAGAGACATTATTTTAAGGTTTTATCATGTTGGGGATTTAAAACTTAAATGAGAAAATAAACATTGAAGTCATAGACCAGATGGCGTTGGGAATGAGAGCTACAGAATAGATAATGGTCTGTATATCAGGTCTACTAAAATATAAGGTTGAGCCCAGAAAAAATTAAAAAAGGATGAGGTGAGAGAGAAATTTTAAAATCATGGGAGTTGAAACTGTCATTGGATATGTTTGGTTCATCAGATCCAGGTTCAGTTCAGTGTATATCTAGTAGTTGTATTTATTAGTGTACTGGCAATTTGGACCTTCAGGTTTGAAGTTCCATTTGATAGCTTGGAGGGTGGAATATAAAACCTTCAGCTGGCTGGCAGGCACATTATTTGTGTTTGAATAGAAAGGATATACTGTTAGAAAATGCACAAGAGGAAAGGGGCTTTTGTAGAGAATCAGTTGGTGTGTATGTATGTGAATGATGAGGCGAAACTAAGCCTGGTAGCTGATAAGAACATACACAGAGATGAACAGAAAGGTTCCTCCAAGAACCCCAGATTCTCATGTTTAGACTTGATAAAAAAAAAAAAAGGTTGCTGATTTTAGCAAAAGATGTTTCAGTTACTGTAGCTGCAAGTCCCTTGTTCTCAGAGGCTGTCACTTTGAGTTAGAAATTAAAATGCTTTTAGGAAGACTTATGGACTGTTCTTTTATTATTATTATTGCACTGTCCCTCACCCTGTTTTTGATGGCATGACATGTATGCTCTTCTTGTTAGCAGTTAGGAGTAAAATCTCAACAGATAGGAAAACCTTATGACACCAAAAACATTTGCCTGAAGTATTCCCATGTGTGCGGTGGGCCTGGGTATATTTTGAAAGAGAGTGGGGGAAGACTTTTTGTTGAGAGTGACAGGCAGACAGGACAAGCAAAGTTTAACCTAAATCCTTTCATTGATATTGGAAAGTCATAAGCTCTCATATGACACTGCCACATTCAACTCACTGTGTGATCCGGAGCTCAGTAGCTTGTACCACAGTGCGTGTGTGTACAGTGTAAACATTTTATGAACTGCAGTGTCTGATCCATCCGTCTGTCTGGGAAAGAGTGTCCCTTGATAGTAAAAAGAACAGCAATCAGGACAGAATTGGTCAATGCGGCATGTCTAATGGTGGGAAGATATTTGAAGGACTCGCTATAGACACAATAGTCTCTCTAAATAGCCTCTTTGCACCCGGAGTCTTATTGCAAACAGGTTCATTAAGGAGAGACATTCTGACACACAGCATCACAGTAATGAAAGTAGCTCTGTTTTTCTAATATTGTATCTTGCCACTTCAGTTATGCTGCTAGTACAAGATTTCCCTTGTGTTGTTGTATATTTCTCCAGAAAAAGAATCAGTCTTCATAGAATATACAATTATTTTGTACAGGAATGTATAACTCATACCTAAGATCCAGTCCTCCCTGTTTATGTGCACTAGTGCAAAAATAATTGGCAAACACATCTTCCAGACCAAAAGATTCCAGCACCTTCAATTTGTTGGGCTAGAAGATGTTGAACCAGAGTTATAATAAACTTTAAAAAAAATGTGTAATGTTCAAAATGGATTTGTGATCAATCATAAAAGAAAAAAATATTAGTACACTTTCCCAGGAGGTGTAAATTTCCCCCTTAGGGTTTTAGCTAACTCTATATAGTATCTATTCAAAGAGGGGGAAAATGCAAAAGGTTTTCATCCACTAAGCTTTACATATAACTACTATATGATGACTTAAGCTATTGGATTTTCTGCCTGTTAATGTACAGCATGAACATTATGAACAAGGAAAAAAAGGTTATATTGGTTTAAAAGTGGATATGGAAAATTTAATGTGCTCAAGTGGGAACAATGGCATATTAAAAAAAAACACTCATGACACAGATCTAATAATTCACTTGCCCCTGTAGGAGAAAGGGTATCAGCTCTGATACTGGCTCATAGTTTATTTTTATATACACCCTTGGTCCCTGCAGTATACCCTGTGTGTGGGTTCCAGAGAAAAGAAAGAAAATAACCTGTAGGGAAATCAGCCTGGAAACCTTTCATTAAATACATTGTACTTTGTATTGTGTCGTTCACAGAATCTTCAAGAAATAAAGAAAGGAAAAACCTGTTATCAGCCAGCATGTGTGAAATATTATATTTGAATACTATCATTTGTTTTAAGATTAAGGCTGAGGCTGCAGACATATTAGTTATTATTCACTTACATCTGGTAGATAATGCAACAGGGATTTAAAAATTCTATTTCCATTTCAAGTCCCTGCTATCCTCCCTGCCCCCACACCCAATGGCAAAGAGACTACTTTAACTTAAAACTATGCTTGCTAAAATATTTTCATGTTGGAAATGTTGCCTCTTTATAGAGGCTCGGGGTGGTGAGGGTAATAAAATCAGTTTTAAAATTCTTGCTGGAGTTTGTCTGTCATTTAGCAAAAGATGCATTTCTAGGGAAAATTGGAGAAAGTGTTAAATACATTCTTTTATGAGAAAAATACCCACAGTAGGAGTGTAACTGTGAATAGTGACACCTTTATCAAGTTGAATGTCCTTTGGAATGAACCTTTGTCTTGTCATTATAGTTCATGTATTGCTGTTGGTGGGCTTTTAAAATCTGTAACCTTCTTATCTTTTTGCTGACTATTCACACCAGATATGCTAGGCAAGCCAACTGTGACACATATTCTGCCTATACTTGTAGCTGTCTTGGACAAAATGAACACACACTTTGAAACTAAACCTTGGGTGCCATATAGCAGTATTTAATGAACTTCCGGAATGAAAGACATTAAGAGTTCAGTTTTGATCTCACATACCTGGGAGCACATTGTCTTACACAGTCTGTTGAAAGATTTATTATTTCTGAAGTAGCTTGTGTTGAAAAACTTGTTTTAAGTATAGAGGGTTATAAGCCTATCAGTCTCACCAAATTGATACCTTTTTTCACACCTGTTAGACTCTCTGCCACCTCTTGCCTGAGGACAGATATAGCACATTCCACTCCAGATTAAGTCACCTTTCTAAGAAAAAAAAAATAACGAACTCGGGGTAGAGTTTTGGAAAGGTTGAGATGTACTCTTGGATGCAGAACTTGTCAAGAGACACAGCCCCTGGGAGATTGGTTATCATAGTCAGTGTGGGTAAGCTCCTCATTTGGAGGTAATTGCCCCAGTATTCATGTGGGTCATTTTCTACTTTCATTCATTTCCTGCTTCAGGTTACCATCAGTTGAGATTTTATGCCATAGACCAAGTCAATTTAAAGATGTTGATGTCACTTAGTTTTGTTTTGGAAATACCTTTTGATTATCAATGGATTATTTTTAAAAAAATGCTTATTTTCCAAAGTCGATGAGCGTTGGGAGAGTTTTTCCAGAACTACCATCTGTTTTATCTAAAGTAAAGAGCACAGTGGCCCACCTCTATGGATATACAGGACTTGCCCTGATCTTGAAGTGTCAGAGTGGTTGGGCATCCACTGTCAGCTCTCTGATTTCTCTGGATAATCAGTCTCTCAGATTCTGAGATCTGGACCATGTCTTCCAGATTAGTATTGAGCCATAGGATTAGTTAAGTGCCTTTGCTTTTGAAATGCATGGAGTAGAAATGAGCCTACTCTTTCTAACCATGACTGGTGAGCTGAACATTCATTTGGGGCCAGGTAATTTATTGACTGAACCCTTGTGTGGCAGGGCAACAGCCTCTGCAGCCCTCCTCTCAGGGTCTCTGAAGGTTTCCTAAGATCCCAGATTTCTGCATCACCATAGAGCTTTGCTTATGCCAGAGATTTACTCAGAGCATGAAGACCCTGTGGGTTGGTCTGCACTTCATAGCAGTAGGGGTTTTTCAGGATCGTAGACCAGTATCAATGACAATAAAGCTCCATCTGCATGAATTTTATAAGAGGTGGCGGATCTTGTTATTAAGAGCTTATTGTGTGCCAGGCATTCTGCTCAGTGCTTTACATGCTTCGTCATTTGATGTTCACATGAAGCTAGTGAATCAGGGAGTTTGCTTTCCTTCCATCTCGCAGATGAGGAAATTATGACACTAGTAAGGGACAGGCAGCACTGATTGTCAGATTCAAGCCTGATGTCATTCCCAAGTCTGTGCTCCTTACTATTACTTGAGTAAACTGCATGGCCTCACTGAACTCCTGCCCTTTGTCCTGGGCTTTCATGTGGTACAGTGATTCCTTCCCAGACTTGGGGGCCCATCATCTGACCCACCACCAGTGGCCAGGTGACTGTGTTCTTTCCTGGAGAAAGTGGTATCTTTCCTGTCAGTAAAATGTGGGAGGATGATTCCTCTTCTTTAACCTGGTGTTGGGAAGAGTCAATGAGATAACGTCTCTGAAACCACATGTTACTTATGAATCCTTCAACAATGATGTGGACAATCACAGATCCTGTCCTTGTGAAGCTTGCAGGCCTGTGGGCACATTAAGAAATTAAACAAAAGTTTTATGCCCAGTTAATTTTGACTTCATGTTTACTCTGCATCCCTAGTGGGTAACAGGCTTTCCAAGGTCCTATGGGTGATACTTCAAGAGAGCCCCTTGATTTCTTTTATATTGCCTGGATACAAAGATTTTTACTTGATCCTCTTCTGTGGCTTCCCATGTCAGGTGTCTGGATGTCAGCTTCCTTTCCCTGCTCCCATTCTTTCCTGTCACTGGGCCATTTCTGTTTCTTACCTTTTTTTGTTCTGCTTTCTGCTTTTCTCTGAATTCTGAACCCAGTTTAAGTTTAACCATCCCTTCAGATTTTACCTCACACTTCATTACTTCAAATGATATCCTCATTTTGTTAAATTTTCTTTTTAAGTTCTTATTCAGCATTACGTGTGTGTGCATGTAGGCAGTTTGTCCATTTCTCCAGCTAGGCTGAAAGTTCTCTGAGGGTGGGGACCACTTTTCTGTCTCTGTAGTGTCTGTCCCAGGCAACATATTTGTTTTCAAATATTTATTGACTTAATTTGGATTAGTAGATAGTATAACAAACCCTCTGTGATCCTCACTACCCTACCCCTTCTCTTCACCAGGTCAGCTCATTCTCTTTCATGTCTTTGCTTAGCATTTTCATTTATTCTACCTACATGTCCACCTGGCCTGTCAAGCCGACTTATCCAAAACTAAATGTATCTCCCCAGCTGTGCATTTCCTCCTTCCTTTCAGTTCTCGTCAAATGTTATCGCTGTCCTCATCCAAACCTGGTTAGGCTCCTTTCCTTGAAAATGTTTCCCACTTTGCACAATTTTCCAAGAATCTCTTTAGGAAAAGACTTCCTGGCATCTCTCATTACTTCCTCACCTTCATTGCTGCTATCTGTGCAGGTCTTACTGACTTCTTGCTACATTTCCTAACTGGTTCTTTTACCTTGTGCCCTGAACTAGTAATCCTTCTAAACATGGGTCTGACTGTGCCTGATTGTGTCCGTGGGTGATAGCTAGTGAAGTATTTACTGGTGAAATGGCACTGTGTCTGGGATTTGTTTCTAAAATTTTCAGTAGAGGAGGGTGGTAAAGAAGGGGAATTAAGGATAGTATGGGTGAAACAGGACTGACCTTGTGCAGATAATTGTGCAGGCTGGGTAGTGAGGATCACAGAGGGTTTATTATACTATCTACATTTGTATATATTTGAAAAATTTAATGATAAAATTAAAAAAAATAAACCAGCAAATTTCATCTCTGCATTATCCATAGGTAATATATGAACTTCTAGGCAGTGCGTACAGTTCTCTCACACTCCCTCCCCAGTGTCTCATTTGGCCTCTAATCTCCCCCAACACTATAGGCTGACTCGACTCTGCAGCCATTTCTGTGCACAGCATTGATCTCCGCTCTACAAATAAATCCTCCTTGGCCCAATTTGCTAGCCTGATTTGGGTCTTCTCTCTCTTAGCATGTGCTGCCCTTGGAGCCTATCACATCTGTATGTAATTTCTTTCTTGCGTATGTGGGGGGGACTAGTTTTCCCTATCACTGAGGTCTGTCCAAACTAAGAAGGTTCTATCCCCACCCTCCAATTTTTCAGTTCAACTAATGCTCATTGCATGCCTAGTGAGCATCAGGCACCTGATGAGTGCTTACAATTTAACAGAATAGTTACTTCTGGCCTATAAAGTAGAGAGTTTTGGGGGATGACCTTGGAGTACATCCTTTGTCTCTGCTCTGTCTCAACATCTCAGGGGGTGGGATGCACAGGGTTCAATCCCTAGTCCCCCTGAAAAACAAGTAGACAAACATCCCAGTCTCTAGGAACACAGTATATACTATCCAAGGTGTCTAGAACACTGTGTGTAAGGTAGTCAGTCTGCAGGAGTCCAAATAAACCCGTGTGTGCAGCATTTGTCTATTTTTAAACAGTAACTTATAAAATTGTTAGGCTCCACGTTCACTCTTCCCCTCCTTCTGGTCCATTGTTACTCCATAAAATTGGGTGAGGGTGTTGCTTTTGCTACCCCAAGTTTGTGCGAGAACAGCCTTTAGCCAGCCTTCTGGCAAAGCCCACCCCAGAGTCCCTATGCTGGACTTTAAAGGTGTGAGCAAAATAACCTTCTCCCAAACTGCATCGCTTTTTCCTACACTGGTCTCTGAAGTGAGCAAGGTAACCTTCATAAACTGTGTAACATTTCTGGCTACTTGATCATTCCCCACTCTGAAAGGACCTTGGACCCCAGAGGTAAAAGTAGAAAATGTTTAAAAGATTTGTGAAATGAACTGATTTTTGTGGCCTGGAGACATAAAGACCTAGGTATGAGTTAATCACTGTTTCCAAACACATGAAATAATTTCACGTGGAAGGTGGTGCCAGCTGTTAGCCATTTGAGCGAAAATAAACAAAAGGACTTGGGTTGCAGCTGGAGGGGTTTTAGTTAGATAGAAATTTTTCATTAAGTGGTTCTGGGTGGGAAGTGGGTTCCCATCTCTGTAGATTGTTGACTTAGGTCCAGATTGGAGGGCAGTGGGGTAGATTGGAGAAATCTAGGCATCCTGAAAAGCAGGCTTCAGGATTAAAAGTTCAGCAGCTGCGAAGCCCTCCGTGCGCAGAGCTGCAGAGTGAGGATTCCCTCGTCCCTCCCACCTTCCCCCAAGTTGAAAGAAATTAACCTCAATTAAAGGAAATAGTGATGGATAGCTACAGAGATAAATATGATATATCACACAGGAAAAACTACATTAAAAGAACATTAAAGTTGGGACAGAAAGCACTAAAAGTAAAGAAATTCGCAGTTAAGGCTGAAAAGTGGTATTGTTTACATCTCTGCTAATATGTAGACCTAACTAACAGGACTCATTAAGAAATTATGAGCATGCTCTGTTGCGCTAAGAAGTAAGCTTTTTTGACTTGCTGTACTAAATTTAATACACAATATGATCACCCAGTTTTAATTAAGGCATCCTCTCTGAAAGATTATGGCCTATGGGGGAAAACCTGTTACTTATACCAGAAGAGTTGGGTGTTTTAAAAAAATACTTAGTTGTGTAAATATTGTGGTAATTCTGTGTATATTTCAATAACTGAGTATATTTCATCTTCTCTAAAGTAAAAAAAAAATTCTTTTGCAAGGTACTAGTTTGAGTAATACATTTTAGGCATTTGACTAAAATGTTAATAGTAACAGATCTAATAATATTAAGTGCTATTGTTTTTATCTGTATAGAAAGCAAAATATAGCTTTTGTTTCTAAATTCCAGGAGTGGAGTTTTTGCTGCTTAGGAATAAATCTAAAATTTCATTTGTATAGTTTAGGCAAATTAAGACTGAATTCTCAGATCCTTAATCAGAATAAGATCCAGTTATAGCCTGAATTTACAAAATCAATCACATTTTCAATTTATGACATCATATTGTACCAGGTAAGGTGGCCCACATCTGTAATTTAGCGGGCTGAGGCAGGAGGATTGAACATTTGAGGGCAGCCTGGGCAATTTTGTGAGACCCTGTGATAATCAATCAATCAATCAATCAATCCATCAATCAATAAAAAGGGCTGGGGGATGTAGCTCAGGGATAGAGTGCCTGGTTTCCATCTCCAATACTGGAAGACACAAACCAAACCAAACCAAATCCCCAAAACCAAAATGCCTTGTGATGCTAGAAAACCTCCTCCTCTGCTTACCTTAAGTTTTCACCAAATAAGATTTGCCTTTGTGTGTGTGTGTGTGTGTGTGTGTGTGTGTGTGTGTGTGTGTGTTTTAAGCATATTAGGGACAAAAATTCCCCCAGAGGACCTATAATACCATGCTCTCCATGAAAACTAAAACTAAGTGTTTGGTGTGGTAGATATGGAATAGTAAAAACGCTAATTCTAGTGTCTTCATCTGTTCTGTAACTTAACAGAATTGTTATCTTTCCTTAAACCAAGAGCCAATGAGGAAGATATCTTATTAAAAAAATCAGTTTGTGCCACAACAAATTTTACATGTCACCAAGACAACCAGGTTTCCACTGCCTGTATCTTCTCTTCTTTTTGGGGAGAATCTTGAATTCTTTCACGATGATAAACTGATTTAGTAAAGAAGACATTAAGAAATTATTGACAGTGATGCTGAAATTACTGAGCTAAATTCACAAAGTGAATTTAGCAAATTTAGATATTGTGTTAGCTTTTCATGACTGTAACAAATACCTGAGATAATCAACTTAGAGGAATGAAAGGTTTATTTTGTCTCCTGATTTCAGAGGTTTCCCTTCATGTCCCTTCCTGGGTCCTGTTGCTTCATGGTGGGAGTGCCCTAAGAAAGGGGCATGTTCACCCCATGGTACTGGGAAGCAGAGAGACAAAAAGGGACCTGGGTCCTGATGTGCCCTCAAGTGCATACCTCCAACCACCTAAGTAACTTCTGGTATCCTTCACATACTGAAGTTTCCACCACTTCACCAGAGTGCTGCGGGCGGGTCACTAAACCTTTAACACAGGGATCTTTGGGGGACAGTCCAGATCTAAACTGTAGTAGATACTAAATCTTATAATGTGACTTTTTTAAAATAGGGAAAAAATTTACTTTCTACATTTTCTAAAAGTGTACTATAAGCAGGTAAATACAATCATGCTACGTTAATAAACTAGCAGATGAGTTAAAAGTTACAGTAACTTTAAAGAAGGAGAATTTTTAATGTGAGTTTTATATTTTTGTTATATTAAAGTGAGTCTTGTAAAAGAGCCAATGAAATTTCTCTAAGTGAAATGGTTATCAGCTGGTGCAATTGTGGCATACTGACCTGGGTAATAATAATTTGGGTACATGACAGGATACATACTCATGGCTTCTTGTCGCAGATTTTTAGGTTCAGTTGCTTCCCAGATGCATCAGTTTATGTTTCCAATTATTTATCCAAAGTTCAGGAGACTAAGCATTCTTAAAGAAAGAGAGAGAGAGAGAGAGAAATACGATAATACAAATAGAACTAAAGTCCCCCCCCTTTTTTTTTTTGGTAACTTCTTTGGTACATGTACATAGGCTATGTTTGTTAATATAGAAAATAAAACATGCATGTCTTTTGTGGGCTTTAAATGTAATATGAATATAATGCATCATAAGTATGCAAGCATGTTTTAAAACACGGTATTGTATGGAAGCAATTACTGGCAGTGACTGAGCTACACACCCCAAGAATGAGTTGGGGCCAAAAAAATGAAGGTTTCTAAACAGAATTACTTTTGTGTGGGTGGGAAAGAGAGCAAGGTTAACTTTTATTAGGAACCAGTCCCAGCTCTTATTTTAATTCTGATCACATACTTGGTAACTCAAATAAATAAGTAATAAAGGGACTTCATGTTAGGATCAGGTTATCCCCCCCCCCTTTACTATAGTCTTCCAGTGGGGAGTGATTAGTTTTTATACTAGGAGGGCATGAAACACAACTATTACCATGGCCAGGACATAATGTAGCTCTGCAGTTTTCAAATGTTGGGCCTTGATTAAAGATGATGTTGCTGCCCCTTGTGACATGGTGCTTGAGCATTCTTTTGCTGGGTGTGTTGTGTTCATCTTTAGCAGATTTAAGGAGATGTGGGAAGGTTAGATTTTATCATTTGGAAGTAACAGCCTCTGCAGTTTTCTTCCCTCCCACTGGCCTGGAGAAGATGCTAATGATAGGGTCTGCTTTCTGTCCCCTTGTATTTCATGTTTTGTTCCTTCTCTAACTTCACATCAAATCACTGTCATCTCAAGGTGATTTTGTATTGTAATATTTGGGTGGTGTAAATGTTTGAAATGAACAGGAAAAAATTGCTTTGTATAAAAGTCAGTTTACTGATAAAAAATAAAGTGAATCCTGCCCCCTCCGGTACTGGGCATTGGAATTGGACTCGGGGTGACTCTACCACTGAGCTACATCCCTATTCTATTTTATTTTATTTTTTTAAATTTTGAGACAGTCTCATTAAGTTGCCTAAGCAGGCCTTGAGTTTGCAATCCTCCTGCCTCAGCCTCCTGAGTTGCTGGGATTACAGGCATGCAACATAGCTCTGACACAAGTGAATCTCTTTTCTAATGCCAGTGTTGCTCCCCATAACCCTCTGACTGTTTTGGATTTGACTGTAAGTTGAACTGAGTGAGCAGCCATGTAGGCAGCACAGGGACTAGCAGCCCCTTAACCATTATCAGAACATCACCGTATTGATGAACGAGGCTTGGTCAAGTCACTTAACCTTTCTTCCTTGATTTTCTGTTATGTGCACTGGAAATGATAATATCTGCCTTTGATCTCATAGGGATGCTTCAATCCATTAGAGTCATTAAAGCACTTTAAGTAAGGTATGAGATACAAGGCATCTTCATTATTGTTATCATTGTTGTTACTCTATTACAGTGCCATGTACAAACGGGGGCACTTTTTAACACTGATCATCTCAGACTGTGTTCTATGGACTTGAAAAGTTGGCAGGGGACTGTAAGAGGTCGGGTTTTCTATCTCCATCTCAAGTACCCCTTGAGGCCAGGCTCTGTTGCTCCCTGCCTCCATCGGTTTGGGAAGAACAAATCAAAATAAAAGAAAGGAAAAAAAAATGAAAATAGCAAATTGAGGTGATGAAGGAGAGAGAGAGCTGTGGTCACTGCCAGTTCTTTTCCTTGGAGCTGCTGTTTGTGTTGAGCTTCCTAAAGTGTGAAGTCTGTTGGAGCCTGTCTCACAGTCCATCTCCCCTTTCTGTCAAATGCATATTCAGGGGGTTTTGAAGCGGATTATGGACTTTGAGGCACCCCACTTACCACTTTCAATTTCTTTCTTTCTTTTTAAAAATACTATTTCTCTAAGAAAAGAAGAATGGGGGTAGAATGGGTAAAGATCTCTGAATGGCTTTGGATAGTGTTCAAAGGCATTTTGTATAGGACGATTTTATTTCCTGGATGGGCCCCTTCTGGCATTCCGTCTTGAACACTTCCTCCCTCACACCTCATATAATATTCCAGAAGGTGATGCACTTCCATATGGCCTTGGATGGCACCCACTTGATGATGTACATGAAAAAATAGATCAACCCTCCTTCAGTGAAGAGTGTGCTTCCTGGAGTTGCAGGTTCTTTTGATCTCACAGATGTCATTCTTGTAAAGTTATCTTTAACTTTCTGAAACTCATGAGGGTGACTATATTGGTTCTTCTTGTGACTTTATGTATTCACTCTTCTTAATTTTTGATACTGTGAGTACCTGATAAATTTTACTTTTCCTGATGTTTTTCTGGACTGATAACTCTCATGAGACATGTAAATGTAACTTGGTGACATGTCCAGTTTTGTCAACTACGGAACACTCATTTCTCAAGCATAGGCCTTTGTGGTTAGATGGCTTAAGTTTTTTTTCCTACTCCACCCTCCCCCAACACAATTTCATTAAATCCTAAGACGTAAGGTTCTGTTTGGTAGAGTTGAGCTTTGAAGAACTATAAGCCAACATAAAACCTTAATAGTGTCATCCCTATTGAGAAATGCATGATTTAGACCAAAATATGGATGGAGAAATTATTGAGTAAGTTGGCTATTTATATTTTATCTAATAATGTGTATATTTTCTTGTCTACCTTGACCCCGTTGAACTATCCTAGCTCTTTTTAAATTTTTGAGACAAGGTCTCCCTAACTCCAGACTGTCCTTAAACTTGCCATCCTCCTGCCTCATCCTTCTGAGTAGCTGGGATTACAGGTGTGCACCACTGCACCTGGCTATAGATTTTTCTTGTTGTAAAGCTAATACACTTTCATTGTGAATAAAATTCCAGAAAATATTTAGCTCCTAAGAGTTTCTGTCTCCAAATATTGAGCTGTTCTATATTTATGCTATTTTTATATTTAAATGTGGTTGTGAAATGCCTTCACAGATTTAAAATACATAACAGTAAAGCTGAAATTATATATAAATGATGTGGTTAAGAATGATTGTTCTCTGGAAGATTTCTTTGAAAGCTATGTTTAGTATTCCTTTTTCCTCCCTACGTATTGCCAGGGATAGTAACACTGATTTATATAGGTACTGGTAATTCCCTTTCCAGTCTGAAAACTTACTTTCATGAAAATAATAGGATTTCAGAATTTTTAAAATGAGGAAAAATTCACTGGGTGGTTGTTTTTTGACCCAAAAGTCTTAAAAATAACTAATGTTTCTGTTAAGTTTTTCAAACATCGTTAAGTAAGCATATTATCTCTAAAGCTCTAGAGACTGGGAATGTAGCTTAGTGGTAGGGCACTTGCCTAGTATGCAAGAGACTATGAGTTCTGTTCCCAGTACCACAAAATAAATAATTGAAAGTAAAATAAATTTAAAAAATAAAACAGGTTTCAGATGTGGTCCCAACTTTCCTGTGGGGGTAAAAATCTTTCATAACAAAGCACAAAAATACTATAAGCAATTAATGTAATGCCTTGATTTTCATTGCTGATTTTTGCATTAAAGTCACATCTTCCTTCTTATTGGAGTGCGAGTTTATAGCCAGCTGGTGCAGTGGTAACATGTAATCCTTTTCTCTACATCACTTTTTGGTTTGAACCAAAAACTATTAACATGAAGTGAAGTGTTACAACCCAGTTGAGATGAATTAGTTTCCTGGATTTTATCACTGGTAAAATCAAAACAAATTCCCTGGGGAATCTATAACAGAAACAAACTTTGATGTGGAATACTTTTACCATTCAAATGAAAGACCAATTAAGTAATAATTTTTTAAAATGTCTGTTTAGTTGCATATGTATGAGTATAAATAAAACCAATTGGTTCTTCAAAGAATCTGATTGTGATAGTAAGATTGATATATCATGCCTTGGCGAAATATTAAAGTAGATTTCACAAAGCAGACAATTAGAAATATTATTAGTTCACAGAGTGAGGATGGAAATCTGAAAAATTTGCATGCCTTGTGTGGTCAACAGGATAATGACCCCCTCATTGTCTGCCAGTTTTAAGAATCTGTGGATATGTAATCTTGGGGACGTTGCTGTGATTAAGCTAAGGACCTTGAGATGGGAAAGTTAAGCCCAAGTTTATCTGAGTGGATCCATTCTAATTACATGAATTATTAAGAGCTGAGATCCCTTCCCAGGTATGGGGAGAGATAGATGTATTCAGGGAAGAATGGTCAGAGAGAGACAGTGTTTTTGGGTTTGAAGATGGAGCAAGGGGGCCACAAGCCAAGGAATGTAGATGACTTATGGAAGTTGAAAAAGGCAAGGAAATAAATTTTCCTTCAGCACCTTTTGAAAAGATTGCAGCTCTACTGACATCTTGATTTTAGCCCAGTGAGACCCATGTCACACTTCCGACTAATTGAACTGTAAGCTAATAAGTTTGTATTTGTTTAAGCCATTAGACTAGTGATAATTTGTTATGGTGGCCATAGAAAACTAGTACACCTTACATTGTGTTTGTAATTTGTTGAGTAAAATTATTATTGAACTTTAAATACTATAAAGAACAAAAGCTTTTTGGTTATATAGAAATACTTAGTAATTTATAAGACTTCTCATATGGATTTGTATGTTAATTTTGCACTCAAATAACAATGAATTGTAGCCTTGCAATTGTAATTTTTAAAAAATCAAACATCCCATTACTACCATGTGTTTGGAATGTAGCAGGCATTCAATTATCGTTGAAAAAAATGAATAAAATTTCATAGTCAACATTTGCACTAGCTGTTGTTAATGATGCATTTTTGAGAAAGGGGCTTGTGGAGATGTGCAAACATAACTGTTTGTTGTCAAGTCTGAAGAAGCATCTCCTGGCTTTTAGTGGTTATTTCTTACATTTTTTATTCTTTTATGTTTTACATTTGTCAAAGAGTTTCATAAGGGCTTATTGGACTCAAACTTGGGGCATAACTGAGTTAATCTGTAGCCAGAACCAGCCATGATGGGCAATTTGAGTCCTTTAGATCATGGTTTTCTATTTTGTTAGGTGCAAAGTGACAAGATTCAAAATGTTATACCATATAGGAAAATGCCTAAGTAAGATTGCATTAAATGCATACAATAAAACAGGTAAATCCACATAATTTTAATCAGCTTTTAAGTTGATTCTTGTACTGGCTCATACATTGGGATATACAATCAGAAGTATTTATTTATTTAGATACTGGTGATTGAACCAGGGGTGCTTTCCCACTGAGCTACATCCCCAGTCCCTTTTAATTTTTTATTTTGAGGCAGGTCTCACTAAATTGCTTATGGCCTTGCTAACTTGCTGAGACTGCCCTCAAACTTAAAATCCTCCTACCTCACTTCTGGAGTCATTGGGATTACACATGTATGCCACTGTGTTCAGCTCATTTGTATTTATTAAATCTGTAGTAGACACTCAGAAGATAGGATCAAAGAGCTTGGCCATTGTGGTGTTTACTAACCTATAGGGGAGATTAAGCCCAGTCTCTGGAAAGTAGTGCAGGGTACTGTAGAAATAGGTAACAAACTCATCTAGTTCAGGTGAAGAAACAATCTCCGAAGACAAGAGGTGGTTCAGGAAGGGGCGGCGGCGGGGGGGCGTTAAAACAAGGTGAATGACTCGAGCAAAGAGAAATATATGATCACTGGGAGAGGAGTCAGGAGATGAAGCTGATTAGATTGGCAGAGATCAAATATCGTAGGGTCCTCTTCAAGGATTTTGGAAAATCAACTGTAGTTTGGAGAATAAGTTAGAAGGGAGAAAAAGTGAATGAATGCAAGAAGTTGAAATAGGATGTTGTTTCAGGTGTCAAAAAATGTTAGTTTATACCACAGTGATATCCAAAGGAATGGAGAATCGATAGATCCAGAGATATTTAGGAGATAGACTTGAAAGGTTTGGAGATTGACTGAATGTGGGGTACCAAAGGGGCCAGGAAAGATTGTTGGGGGAAATAAAATGACCTTGCCAATAAAGAGATGCACTTTTATCTACATAGAGGAGAACAACAGAACACAATTTATTGAGTAGGTACTGAAAGTTTTTATGTGTATGAAAGATACCTCAAAAATGGCTGAAGAGTTGGTTACAAAATCCCCTACAGTTTATACAGATAAGCGGGATAAATAAAGTACATTAGCTTCTCATCTCCAGAGACAAAGGGCTGCTCCCTGTGATGATCTTCCTTACCTCATATGAGAGACGCTTGAACTAAACTCAGAGGTTCATTTTCACATATCTGAATTGATTTCCATATATGACCTTGAAGATATCTCTACATGGTAAAAACTGGAGACTGGGCTTAATCCCTGTAGAGATTTATCTCTGTTCCAAAGGTTAAAGTAAGGACTCAGACTCACTATGTCTCCAAGGAAACACTCATAAGAAAAGTGAGGAAGGATAAAATAGTCTTTTATATATAAATGGGGAATTCATTTTCTAAGCCCTTAATGGAGGATGGTGTCATTTTCCAAGGTGGGCTGTTTGGAGGACACATTTGAGGAGTTGTCATGTTTGAAGTTGCTATTAGACATTGCTTTGGAGATGACAGGAATGCATGAGTTGCTTAGAAGAGCAATAGAGGCTGAAGAGGGGGGTTCAGTGCTCATCAACAGACATTTGGGAATTGAAGCCTCAGAATAGACTGGGTTGTTTAGAGAGAGAGAAGGTGGGTAAGAGAAGAAGGGAGAGGTCTTGTTTTTTGTTGTCTGATCAGAGTTAACTCAAATAAGTTTACCCTAAGTGGTTGGTATTGAGCTCATGATCTAGCAGTGGCTAACATTCTCATCTTTGATTATGATTTCTGAGTAATGTAGCTAGAAATTTAGGTCATTCTACTCTTGTAACCTAGATGCCACGTTTTAGTAAGTATTTGTGCTTAGGTGGCGTCTCCCCTTGAGCTCTTCTTCTTGTTCATGGAATTGCACATTCTAATTGGTTTCCTCCTGTTTCCCTGCACTGATGCTGTATCTGACCCTCTTCTTCTGAAGTGTGTTGTCTCAGGCTGTCTTGCTCTCTCTCTTTGAAATTTTGCTTATTCGGAAATATTTTCATTTAGATGTTTATTCGCCTTTGCAGAGTTAGGTGTCCTTTCACTGGCTTATTTATTTGGTGTGCAATGTGTCAGGTTTTGAGGCCATAATGCAGCTGCTTTGCTATCCCAAGAGAGTGGGCAGTACTCAAGGAATGGCTTTCCAAGGACTGGAAGTGGAGGCAATGGGGGAAATATCTTGTTGGGAAGAAATACCTGACCATGGGGCCCTAAATTGTGCCTCTTGGGTAATGCAATGCAGTTGTCCATAATCTTAGTGATGCAGCTGCTGCATTTTTAAAAGGTGGCTTTTTGCTCTTACAACAAATTGGAAAATGAAATATGGGGGGAAAAGACCGTCCCATTTGTATTCATAAAAATATTGTGAGGTAGACTAACATAAGGTCATCTTTGCCCTTTAGTGTTTTGGACAGCTTAGTTTGCTCGCCTGTTGGGTGAGGGCAACTTTCTTGAATCAGCCTCCTATACTAGTGAATCCTGCATGGGTTGGAAGAGACAGTGGTTCTTACTAAGAGACACTTTTGCTGACCAGAGTTTGGCAAATAGAAAAATGGCTAGTGGTGGCATTCAGGGACGTCTTTTCATTTTATGAAGACTAGTGACTGTGAACTGAAGTATAAATACAAACAAGAATAGGCAGTGATGAGCTGGGCAGAGATTTTACCCACTGGCAGTGTGAAATATTCGGTAGACTAACAGTTTTAATGGGTTTATCTTAGACCCTTCTTCTGTTGTGAAAGTGTCAGTTAATAATTTACCCTTCCCGAGAGGCAGGAGCAGCAATCACATGCTGTAAGCAGGCACTCTGGGGCCTGTCGCTTTGCTGGATCTCATCTTGCTTGCTGGAGCCACGAGCCCTGTTGGTTGCGACATGAGTACCAAGTGTCTGTACTTTGACAAATGGAGGCTAGGGAGAGCTAAATAAGGCAGGGGTGTTTGGAGTGATTCACATCAAGTGATATCTAAAGTAATGGATTGCTATAGCTACCCATCTGCTCCCTATCAAAAAGAATGTAACTTATGTTTTTTTTTTTTTTTTAAAAAGTTTATTTTGAAGTCAGATGGAGTTCTATACAGAGGAGAGGGTAGAGGTAGAGAAAGAGATTATTTTAGAAGAATATTTATGAAGCATTGAAGGAAGGGCTAACTGGTCTTGGTGATTGATATCTGAAATATGTTTTTATTGTCTAGCAAAGTATTGGTTGCAGCCCTATGCATAAGACTAACCCGTTGTCAGTGTGATCATTAATGTCAAAAGCCTGTCTCTTTACCCTTTGCCATGTGGTTTGTTTTGATGCAATAGTGAACACAACTCCACTGTAGATTTAAGTACTGTTTATGTGAATTTTATTTCCCTGTTTAGTCATTGAATCATATTGTAGTGTTGGCATGGTAAGTTTTGTAATTTGTTTTCCTGTGTGAGGAGTGCTTTTCTTCTACCAAATGTTCACTTCTGCATACTTTTTTTAGTTAGGCATTATGTCATTTTAAAGATTTACAGTTATTTAATAATGATTTATTGTAGTAATTTATTCTGCCAGCTGTGGCACATTTTCAGTGGAATTTGTAAATCAAATTTATATAGAAATTTACCAGGACATGCATTTCAGGATTTAATAAAATATACTCTAAAATCTTTTTGAAGTGGGTAGTTTTATGCTAACACATTTGGGATTAAGCTTTACCTTAACAACCATTGTTAATGTTCAAACTAGGCCATGTCTTTTCCCACAACCACTGCAAAGAGGAATCTATTAGATCTGTTAAAATAAAGTACACAGTTCTGGTCATCCACTTTGCTTCCAGACTATTAGTGTCATGTTATATTTGACCTGGGATGTTTGCATGATATTAAGGGACATGGAAACATTCTTGACATTAGGCTTTGTGCAGTTCCATAAGTTTTAGTCACTATTACAGTGTGCATCCAGAGTCAAAACGGAGAGTAGAGCCTAGTAGCTGTGATCGTTTTTGAAGCCCTAAGTGTCAGATTTTCTTGCCTTCTTCAGCTTGCTAGCTGCTAACCATGTGGAATGCATTTCGCTTTGGCTGACTTGCCAGCTCACACTCCTCCTGCGATTTCTTTGTTTTATATAAAGATGGCAAATTATTCTATGTCTTTTCTCTTTAAAATGATTGTTGAGACTGTTTGTTTACAGGTGTGTGCTCATTCAGAGAGGGGTAGCATCTAGAAAAGAAGTACCCAGGTTTCTGGGTAACTTGCATTTTTTTTTTAATCTGGCAATTTAAGAGGCTGTCTTTGAAATGTGTGATTGCCAAGTCATTTGTAAAAATGACTTGTTCTCCAAGACTACATGAGAATTTTAATTCTAAGATTAAACTGTTATTCACAGCTTCAGTCAGCTGGTTATTTTGTGTGCAACAGCATGAGCCATTTCTTTTGACTTACTACTATCCTGAAAAACAGTTGTTTTAATATGATAAGGATTATCAAAACGTCGAGGCTGAGGTTTCAGGTGCTCCATCCTCAGCTCTTTATAAAAACTTTATTTTGATACAGGGTCTCACTAGACTGCCCAGGCTGGCCTTGAACTTTCCATTCTCTTTCCTCAGCCTCCTTAGTAGCTGGGATTATAGGAATGCACCACTGAACCTGGCTTGATCTAATTTTTCTAAAGAAACTGTTGGGGCTTGGGATGTGGCTCAAGTGGTAGTGCACTCGTCTAGCATATGTGAGGCACTGGGTTCGATTCTCAGCGCCACATAAAAAATAAAGATATTGTGTCCACCTAAAATTAAGAAGTAAATATTAAAAAAAGAAACTGTTAAAGCTTCTTTTATGATTCTCCACAGTGTTTGCTATTTATTATTTATTATTATTTGTTGCAGTACTAGGGGACTGAACCCAGGGACACTCTACCACTGAGATATGCCTCCAGATCTTTGTATTTTTTATTTTGAGACAGGGTCTTGCAAAATTGCCTACGTTGGCCTTTGATCTTATGATCTTCCTGCCTTAGCCTACACTTTGTCTGCTGATATTTACTCAATTTTTGTTTGAGAAAAATAAATCTGTAGTGTAAGAGAAATTGGGAAGGAGGGGGTATCTTGAAAGTGAACAGAGATGGATTCTGAGATGACCAGGATGGAGGGATTTCATTGCTGTCTCTTAGATAAGGCACCTTGTTTTCCTTGAGAGAATTTAGTACTTGTGTCCTAAAGAGACAGTGGAAATTGAACTCTTCACTTTACATTTTTTTCATCTAGTATTCAGGTACTCACAGTATGCTTGATGTCTTTATCAAGTCTGAGCACAATAGGAGAGAAGTACATTTTTGTGTTCTAGGCTTAATTTGGACTTTAATGCCTTTTTTCTTTTGGCCTCAACCTAGGAAAACTTTAAATGACAATAACTTGGAACTCAAAAAAAAAAAAGACATAGTTCAGGGATAACAAATACGTTTTATTTTGTGGATGAATTTTTACTGACTGGCGATGAATGCTTTGAGAGGCTGAGGTGGCCCAGAAGAAAAAAAAATTCTGTGCTCAGTTAGGAATGCCTGCCAGCACTGCTGAAGGAACAGTCAAGGGACGCACGCCCTGAATTTATCTTCCTAGCCTGGACGCTCCTGAGTTACTGTTATCATTCATTTATTCATCTGGTGTTCATTAAGTTAACCAAATTTAGGCACCATGCCAAACACGGTAAGAATATGGAGGTGAAATAGATGAATTTGCTTTTAAGCCTCGATGAGTAGGAAGATTATCTGTTCATTAATGAAAATGGTGAAATGGGACAGGCAACAATTATGGCAAGAATGTTACGACTGAATTCAAAGAGATTGAGTTTGGGATCTATATGAGAGGGACATTCAATTGCAGAAATCCAGCAGATTCTAGAGCTTGTTTGAGAGCAAGATTTACATTTACTGATGGAGTATGCCAGGCATTCTGGAGAGACGCCCATTCCCATCTGACATGGACAGATGATCCCTTGTCAAACCTGTAGACTATGCATAATGTCTTTATAATGCCAGGCAAGAGCGGTGGGTACTGAGTGAAATGACAGGGTCAACCTAGAGGTGAGTGGTGAGCCATATATTGTTGGATGGGAACCTGTCAGGAGTATATGGTAAAGAATAGAGGATAGAGCATATTTTTAGTGTTGGATGATTTTTTTTTAATTTCAGAAAGTATTTTCCTGCTAGAAATATTCTAACTGTATATATACATGTATTGATATTTATTTTTTTCCTTCAACCATAGGCATCAGTTCTTACAGATTCTTTGAAAAAACACAACAAAATTTTTTTCTTACTGTTAGTTTGGTCCTGGGTTCAGTGATGGGCTGTCCCTTTTCTATTAGTGCCTACAGTAGTGTCAGATGTTTACTTGTGGACGGACAGATACAAACCCACCAAACTCCCTTGCTCTTGGAGCTTAAATTCTAAGTGAACATTTGGATAAAAACAAATCCCCTAATTGAATATTTCTGCTTCAGATGTTTCTCTTTTCTGATAAACACTGTACACTGTTCCTAACTGTTGAAACAGAACTTCCAATTTTACCTTTCTGTTCAGAAACTAAGAAGTCCAAATTTCAAGGACTCTCCAGTTTGCTTATATATTCTCTTTCTAATCTCTTACCGATTAATATCCTTTCTCTATCCAAGGAACCGTGCTTCCTTACACTTATTTTTATTCATGCTTCCCTGCCCATTTGGAATGTTCTCTTCTCTTGCCTTTTGATATTCTCTTTAGCACACAAAACTCAACTTATAGCCCTCTTGTGAGCAAATTATTTATGGTCCTTGAAATAGTGTTAGGTAGCAATGCATATTGACTTGTGGCACTTCTTTAGTAAGAAAAAGTAAGCAGTTATTTGCATCTTTAGTTTTTTTTTTTTTTTAAGAGAGAGTGAGAGAGGAGAGAGAGAGAGAGAGAGAGAGAATTTTTAATATTTATTTTTTAGTTCTCGGCGGACACAACATCTTTGTTGGTATGTGGTGCTGAGGATCGAACCCGGGCCGCACGCATGCCAGGCGAGCGCGCTACCGCTTGAGCCACATCCCCAGCCCGCATCTTTAGTTTTAACTTGTGTTTATAGTCTCTCCAACTATACTGTAAATCAGGCACAGTTAGAGGACCCCACTTTAATCTCACACCATGCTAATATGAGCATAGTTGAGAACTAGGCAAAGATAAGTGCTTTGAGCGTGCTGGAGACATGAAAGAAAGCTTCCACGCTTAGATACCAGCTTCCCATTTTGCTTAGTTCGATGAACTCTAAAATTCTGTTTGGTTGTTAGGGCCCTCATTAGACTACCTTCATTTTTAATTTTGTTAATTGCTAATATGTACACATTGTAAAAAGTAAAAAAAAAAAAAAAAAGCGGGGGTGGGGGGTGGGGATACTGAAGCTTAGAGAAAACAAATTTCCCATGCCTTCTCAGAGTAGATTTCTGTGTACCAGAAGGTATTTCTATAAGTGACCTAGCCAAAAACGTACAAGGATCTTACAACTTCCTTCCTAGTTTTTATTTTCTCTTTTCTCATCTTCTTTCTCCCACTCTTTCACTCTCTTGAATATAAATGGTCATATACTAGGTTACTGTTCTGCATCTTGCCATTAACTTACGATTTGCTTGGAGGTGTTTCTTATTAGTATTAACTTTTTTCTCACTCTTCTTAATGTCTACTTAATATTACTTTGGAAAGACTCATAGTAAAATAGCAACATTTTGTAGACGTGGGGGGAAGGCAGACATTGGCTGTACAATGAGTGATTACAACTAACTGTGGAAGAATAAAATGGTATGTTGGTGAATTTAAAATAAAGTGCATTGTCAGATTTTCTTTGCTGCCTCCGTAAACCATGAAGGTATAACTCCATATCAATTGGTATTTAAAAAAAAACCTTTTTTTTTTTGTCCTGAAAGATATTCTATTTAAAGACATAAGATAACATACAACACTTTTAAGAGAAATTCTTGTCTGATATCATAGAAACCAAGAGAGGCAGTGCAGGATATTGGGATGAACACATATTTTGAAATAAGACCAGCTTGGTCTTAAATTCCCATTTTGACACTAATATAAGTCTTTGGTAAAGAGACTTAATTCTCCTAGCTTCAGTTTCCTTATTGGTAAGATGAGAATAATAATACCTCTCTCATAGGACATGTAAAGAACAAATGAAAAAAATACTTTATGCTTTGCCCAGTACCTTGCACATAGCAGGTGTTCATTAAATGTAAGGTACCATCCCCTAGACTCTGTCTATCCAGAATTATTAATTTCAAAGAGGTCTGGATATGGTGGTTTTACTGTAACTGCATCTTATAAAACTTATAACAATGCTTTACACAGAGTAAGGATTCCAAACTTATACATAGATTTATTTTGTTCTGTAACTCTTAAAGACTATGGCTTGGCTTTGAGAGCTCTAGAAGGGAGTACAAGGACACATACTTGATGATATGACCACGAAAAGATGCCTAACTTAGCCATATGTCAAAATTTCATTCAGTGTGATGGTGCTTTTAAAAACTGAACAACTGGTTCCTGGTCTTCTACACAGGAACTCTGATTTGTAGCATTTGCTGACTGTTCTTGGTAAGTATTCCCAACATGGCTCATTTCAAGTTACCAGGGTGAAGTCTCCTTGCTTATAATCTACGTGAAAATTTAGCAGCCTGTTCTCATATGTCAATAAGGGCAACTCTGGAATTCTACTTGATTCTCAACCCCTGGGACCACCACTGTGAACTCCAGTGTAAAAGTAGTTTGGGAAACCAAGGCCCTGAAAAATGGTTCAGGCTCTGTCACCAGCTCAATTTGTGATCTTGCCTCAGTTTCCTTGTATGATCAAGCAATCAGATTAGATCGGTTTCCTTAAAAAACAATTTTTTTTTTTGTACAGCCTTATAATTCTATGTAGATGTCTCATGCTACCGAGGTCAAGGGGGCCAGACACTATGACTCTTGTACTGTATATTCAATATTAACATCTTTTAAAACAAAGTCTCCATTGGTTAAAAATAAATATAGTTGAGAACTATTGTTACTGAAATAGCTATGACAAAGCCCATGTCTGTAATTGTAGCCAAGGCAATAGAAAATATTCTTGGTACTTGACATTTTATTTAAATATGACCTTCATTTATGTGTGAATGAATTCTCCATATATGCTAGATTAATATGGAGTGACTTACAGGCCAGATGTCACAAACTCAGATGGTTATAGTGGCTGGACAAATAATGAATTGAGGGAAACAGGTGGGAGATAATACACTGGGGAGTAGTGGAGACTGCTCAGCCGAGATCGCATGCTATGGAGAGCAGCTTCCACTCCCCCACACCCATTGCTATCAGGAAGGAACACAGATTTTGTTGCCTTATCTACAGTTCCTTGACATCTTACCTTTTGCCACTCCCTACAACCTCCCACCCCGTCAGCTGATAATCATATTTTAACTTAAAATTTCTTGAATTTTTCATGTTGGTTATTAATTAAACACACATGCCCATTCATACAAAATGTATGTGAGGCCAAACTTTGCTTGCAGGGATCTAGTTTGAGATCTCTCTTTCTCTCTCTCTTTCTCATTGTCTCTCTCTCTCTCTCTCTCTCTCTCTCTCTCTCTCTCTCTCACACACACACACACACACACACACACACACTCACACCAAGGATTTTGCATATGCTAGGTAAGCACTATACAACTGAGCTATATACCTGTCCCTTTTTGTGGAAAAACATTTAATTGAGCAATTATGTGAACTAATACTATCATTTTCTATTCTAGGGATGAACAGTTTTAGCTGTGTAACAATTTTGCTGAGCTCCCACAAAATGGTAAATGTCTCTACAGATAGGGAAACCCAAATACTCTCATTTAAATTTGGCATTTAACTACTGGGCACCATTGACTCCCCGGATATATCTGTTCTACACATGTTCTAAGCACATATGCAATATATAATAACTGATTATAAGGGGTGGGTAGAGACTATTGTCTCACATAAGCTTTTTAGTGTAGCAGGTCATGGTTTGTGCTTATATGTGCTTGATGTGATTAGGTACTAGAATACTATGTACTTTCACACTTTGTAAGAATTTTTTATTTTATTTTTTTTCCTGATAGAGCTCAGAGAGACCAGTGTAAAATTTTCACAGGGAGTTTGTATTTCTTTTTGTCACAAACTAGACATCCTGAGCTTTGGGGCCAACTTCATGTCCAAGGGCAAAAGTTCTCTTTCTTCTTGTTGCCATATTTAAACCCCACCCATGGAAATGGTCCAAGTCCTGAGTGATGATCACTTCCTCTGGGCAAGGGTATGAAGAATAAAAGTAAATCTAGCAGGAGGAGTAAATCCCAAAAGACAGAGATAAGTACTTGAGGTCAGAGACTGCGTCTTTTATAGTTTGTCTACATACCAAACTCATTAATATGAATAATCATCTCAGCAGTAGTGGTTGTAGTAGCAAAAATAATACAAAGTAACTAGTCTCATTTCATGTTTTTAACATCAGCTTTCATGATTTCTAGGATTTGGGGAGGTCTTTTTTGAAGAAGTAATGTGAAATCAAGTCTCTCCCATATTTTTCCTTTATTTCTCTTTTTTCTACCCACATACAATATTTTCAACCTTAACTCTACCATATGGGATAAAAGTATAAGACAATGGGAAGAAAAACGAACACTGTGGGAAAAAAAAACCTATATATTTATCCATTTTGGTCATTCCCCTGAGGGGCTTTCAAACACCCTTTGACACTATAAACTCTTCATGGTTTATCCACTTGGTGAGGGATGGGGGAGAAGGAAAGAGCAGTCCCTGTGGCAGTATTCTCCTCAACATTCTATACCCATCATGTGGAGGGAAAGAACCCAAAACCTTCATTTTCAGAACTGTATCTCAGCCCCTGGCTCCTGAAGAAAACCAGTGTGGTTCCAACGTGGGATGGGAAGAGTGGTTTGCATTGGCATCAGCCTTGCGGGTGCTTTGGGGCTGGAGCACACACAGCTGTGGGTTACAGATGCTTGCTCTCCAGTATTAATGTGGCCAGCATGTGAAACCATGGCACCCACAATACTACACAAAGGTCCACGCCTCTGATAGTTTGTGAAATAACTCCCAGCTGAAGAAATGCTTTCTTGATGGGCTGGAATCCATTCCAGAACAGAAGGTCCTCTTTCAGAAGGGTGGAACCAGGAATGAGATGCCTGATCATGTTAGACCGGGCACTAGGGACTGTATCACAGGGTGTCTACAGGCTTGAGAGCTTTAACCAAAAATAGAAGGAAAAAAAAGTGAGCCTTTAAACCTTAGATTCATAAGCTCCAAATCCATACTGTGCATGTAGCAGAAAGCTTGAACACTCAAGCCATTGTGTAGTTTCTCTGGAGATGTCAAGTGCAAACCATTAGTAGTAGTTGTCATCTGGCTTGAGTCAGGGTGTGTTAGAAATGTTTCCACCAGTTTTTATATCCTTGATCTGTCTCCAAGGATAGTAGAACCAAAGAAATCTATACACGGGAGAAAGGAAAGCGAGCATGGGGTTGGGTGGTGCTTTCTCTGTAAGTTTAATAACCAAGACTCTTTACAGGGGATAGAGATTTTTCTCCCTTCTCATTCATGAGCCCTGTGCTTCCTTGTAACACTGTACTTGAGAGAGCTGGGATTTCCCATCCCCCATCCAGTTTGTGAGATAGTTTTATCATTCAGGTATAATTTCCAGTGAAATAGTAGCTTATAAGTATCCAGAAGTTAGTTTATTGACTCTTATTGCACTTCTGAGTACCCAATAAATAATTTATTAGTCTGATGGATATGTGGCTACCTAACTATGGGGCATGAAATATGCACCGTTTTTCTAATACACTGTAGGGAGACCTGTTTATAAAGTATTTAGTATTGGTTTTATAATGCACTGTTGACAACAGGAGACCACGAAGCTCAAAGATCAATCTCATTTTGGCCCGCAGTATTAATGCTGCTTTATAAAGCTTTGTGTCAGGTCACTTAGACAGTGGTCCTCACAGAAGGGACTCTGTTAGGAAGTCACACTATAGTGGCCGCCAGTGCAGCAGATGAATGTCTTTGTCCTACATCCCCTGCGGTGACTCTATGGGGGCTGCTGATGTTGGCCAGGTGATGGACCCCCATCATTTCCCTATTCTCTAGAGGTGTTCTGGACTAAAAGTGCTGAGTTCTATTAATGCAGCCTTTGAGAGTTGGTGTGACTCTGGACCATAGTTACAGTCTTGGGGGTTGGAATCAATAAGGAGAGCAACTCAACTCTTCTCAGCTTTATCTTGTTAGTGAGTTGATATTCTTCCACATCTCCTGGTCCTTCATTGAAATCATATATGTAACATAGCATAAAGTATCTTGATCTTCGTTTGCTTTGGGGAATTTCCCTAGCCAATAATAAGTTCACAGACATTGAAAAAACTGCATAGTAAACACTTAGAATTTGGGTATGCCTAAATAAAGATGAAATAATTTCATCCAAAATCAATGTCGTGTCTTAATTTTCTTTATGAGAACTACTTGCCATGGGTGCGCTGTGTAATACCTATTGTAATGGTTTACGATGTGCTGTTGCCCATTAGGATGTATGTTTTGGAGCAATGCGTTTTTCTCTTTGCATGTAAGAACTCCTTGCCAGTGCCCAAACTGGGAAGTCTGAATCATACTGTCTCAGACACAGGCTCTTGCTTGTGACTTGACACGCTTGTTTGGAAACCAAGGCTGAATCCTTTCTGCTTTCTATCATTTCTTTTATTTAACATTTCTCATTGATTCTGAATTTCATTTTATCCTCTCCAAACCTTTTCTCCATTCTTTTTTTTGGGGTGGGCGGGGGAGAGGAGGGGGGGGACAAAGATTGAATTCAGAGTTACTCAACCACTGAGCCACATCCCCATCCCTATTTTGTATTTTATTTAGACACAGAGTCTCACTGAGTTCCTTAGTGCCTCACTTTTGCTGAGGCTGGCTTTGAACTCGCGATCCTCCCGTCTCAGCTTCCCCAGCTGCTGGGATTACAGGCATGTGCTACTGAACCTGGCATCTTTTCTCTTTTCTTAGTAGTCCTTGATTTCTTCCTGTCGTGCCTCTTTTAATGGGTAACTTCATCTTTTCTTTTTCTGGGGTGATTATTTCTTTTGTATAGTTATCATTTATTGAGTACATCTTAAGTGTCGGTTTAGCCCTGGATGACCAAAGATGGATAAATTCTGTCCCTTTTAACAAGTGTACAATTTAGTAGGGAAAATATATGGTTAAAGTGACTTCATAAGATGAGAGCTTTTTAATATATATATAGGTATATGTATATATTTTTTTTATTATTTTTTTCTTCTCTTACCTTTGATTTCTGAGGGAAAAAAATATATATTTTTCTTCCTAAAGGGACATGTTTTCACTTGTGTTCTTTTTTTTTTTAAACCTCTACCTTAAAATTTTCTATATTTATTTTTTGAGAAGGGATCTCACTGTGCCCAGGATACCCTTGAGTTTACAGTTCTTCTGCCCTAGCCGCCCAACCTGCTGGGATCACCAGCTTGCACAGCCACACTGGTTTCATTTGTGTTCTTGACCACATTCTCTCCTAGGACCCTTTTGTATCATTTCCCCTCTGGCTTAGATCTTTAATATCCTTTTCTCCCCTGGATTTGACCCCTTTGCCTATCATATAGTTTTTTTTTCTTCTTGTAGTGAGAAAAAAAAAAAAAACTGACAACTCATTATTACAACTTCTCCAAGGCCCTGCTAATGTTTCAGACTACCTTTCTCTTACTTCACTTGCAAATTTTTTTCCCAAAGAATTATTTCATGTTTACTTTATAAATTGCCTATTTATTTCTTAACTCTGTGGAACATGGATTCTATATGCCTTCCATTCTCTCTCTCACCTATTGGAAAACTCTTACAACACAAAATATAGTTATAAAATATTTCAGCCACCTACTACGTATTGGGAATGCTAAATTGAACACCCATTTTCCCAAAGTTAAGAACTATAATATACAGACCCATCTGAAGGGTTCTGTGTTACCATTCAAATTATATTATGCCAGCCACTGCTAAGCCCCCATCTAGTTCTTTTCTCCTGTTCCTCAAGCATTGTTCTGAATTTGGTGTTGATCCTTACCAGTTTGTTTCTCTCCTACTGTTGTATTGCTACACTTGATTTTATAACACCCTAAATATAGTATTGTTTATTGAAACATTTAAAACTCGTGACCATCCTACCTCCTGAAACTCTGTCATCCTTGCCATTTAGAACATTAGATAATCCTGATGCTCCTGTTAACACTGTTCCTTCTGTCTGCTCCCCAAAGGTGTCCCCCAAGATGCTAACCATTGGCCATATTCTTTACCATTTATGTCATGTTTATATAGATGGTTCTCAGATCTGATGACTCCAGTATTAGTCTGTTGTCTAAACATTTCTAGTTGCCTAGACATCTGCAGGGTCTGCTGGTACCCCAAATTGAGCTTGGTATATATTACCACAAGCTAGTTTATCCTCATTTCTATTGACAGTGCTTCAATTTTCCTTTGCTCATACTATCAGAGCACTCGTGTCTTCATTGACTCTTCTCATTCGTTATCCCCAACCTGTCAGTCATTCTTGTCCCTTTGGTTTTGTCTTCACAGTTTCTTTTATCTTGATCTCTCCCCCCAGCCCTATTTCCTGTAGTCATTTGCCCAGTTTATTATAATAGCTTCCTAGTTCATCTCTTCATATCTTTCTTTTCACATTTTAGCTTTGGCCAATGTACTATTGCCAGATGAACTTCTAGAATCTTCCAGTTTTGATGGTCCATGGATAATGGGATAAATGGCAAACTTTTTAAATTTTATTTATTTATTCATTTTTGTTACCTGGAATTGAACCCAGGGACACTTATCCGCTGAGCCACATCCCCAGCCCTATTTATTTATTTATTTTTAGTTTTAATTGTAGATGAACACAGTACCTTTATTTATTTATTTTTATGTGGTGCTGAGGATCGAACCAGTGCCTCACATATGCTAGGCAAGTGCTTGACCACTGAGCTACAACCCCAGCTCTATTTATTTTTATTGTGAGGCAGGAGCTTGCTAAGTTGCTTAGGGCCTTGCTAAGTTTCTGAGGCTGGTCTCTGACATGTGATCTTCCTGCCTTAGCTTCCCCAGTCACTGGGAAAACAGCTATTCTTCATAGTGGACTTTTACTATTATAGTAACGTCTATTGGCCCTCCATCTTTGATTCATTTTTGCTCTACACACTCCCTACCTTATGTTCTAGTCAAATTGGATCACTTACGTAGAAATATTACAAGTTCTTCATTTCTCAGAGCAAAGGCCATGTCTGTTCTTAGAAACTTTCTTTTACCATACTGGATTGAAGGAATCTTCTTCTCAAATAGAATCCCACTATGGTTTGTCTTACCATATTCTGGTTTTAATATATGGTGATTTTTGTGCATGGTTTCTGTACTAAACTGAAACTTCTTTTTTGTTTTATTTTGGGTACTGGGAATTGAACTCAGGGTCACTCTACCACTAAGCCATATCCCCTACCCTATTTTGTATTTTATTTAGAGACAGGGTCTCACTGAGTTGCTTAGCACCTCGATTTTGCTGGGCTGGCTTTGAACTTGTGATCTCCTTCCTCAGACTCTGGAGCTGCTGGGATTATAGGAATGTACCACTGTACCCGGCCTAAATTGTAAACTTCTTGTGAGCAGAGCACTGACCCCCCCAAAAAAAAGAAGAAATTTAGTGGGCTGGGGGTAAAGCTTAGTGGTAGGGCACTTGCCTACCATGCATTAGGTCCTGGGTTTCCATCCCCAGCACAGCTAGGGGCTGGGATCAGAGATAGGGGGCAAGAGATAAAGAGATTGAGCTAGTTAGGACCAAAGTATATTCATCACCAGTCAGCAAATTATTCAGTTATTCCTGCTTTGTTACTTTTATTCTTTCCAGGGTTTATTTATACAACTGTTGACTGTTGTATGCCTTAGAAACTATTAACTCTTTAAAAAAGGTGTTTGGGTGATCAGAGGGGTATATTGTAATTGCTGTTTTTAAAAATAAAGTCTGTCTTGTTGTACTCAGTGCTTGTATTACTTACATGTAATTTCCTTTTCCAATCTCTCAACAGGCACGCTTTGTGCCCACCCCACCTCCAAATCGTCTTAATTACAAGTCAGAGGGCAGGCTTAGTGAACAAGACTGGCAAGCACATTTCAAGGTCCCATGTTGTGGGGTTGATGCATCTCAACTTGAGGTACGTTGCTCTTTTCCATTTAAGTCACTTGGATGTGCTCACATGCTTTCATGGCCTAGCTAAGGTTTCTCTCACCTAATCATTCTTTCTCCCACTCTTCTGCTGTCTTTCACACTCATCCTCATGCTGTGAAACTCAGATATTTGCTTGTTTCCTAACGCTTTTTGCCTCCGAAGAAATTGTTGCAAGCAGTAGATTTAGTGGCCGTTATTTGAATTATTTTGATTGTGATAAAGTACCTGCCTTCATCTCTCTCTTCACTTCTCCACCCTTCCTTATTTATATTTTCCATTATCTTTCCTTTTTTTTCCTCCCATGTAGTTCTAGGGATAGTTTACTGTTATCACTATTTCTAGTAGTAGTACCACTGAAAGTAGTAGTAAACTTTTAGAACTGAAATAATGTTACATGCAGAAAAGTGTACCAATTGAAAGTATACAGACTGATGATTTTTTAAAAAAGTATTTTTTTAGTTATAGATGGACACAATATCTTTATTATTCTTTTTTTAATTTATTTTTACGTGGTGCTGGGGACCAAACCCAGGCCTCACGCATGTGAGGCAAGCACTCTACCACTGAGCTACATCCCCAGCCCCAGACTGATGAATTTTTACAAGGTTAATGTACCCAGAACCACTAACTAGACGGAGATAAGCAGTGTTACCTCAAAAGCTCTCCTTATACCCTTCCCCAGCCATTGGTAGGTAATTACCTACCTGAGATCTGAGTAGCTAATCATTACTCAGACCTTTAAGTCACCTGTTAAACTGGGTGTGGTGCCACACACCTGTAATCCCAGCAACCTGGGAAGCTGAGGCAGGAGATTTGCAAGTTCAAGACCAGCCTCAGCAACTTAGTGAGACCCTGCCCCAAATAAAAAGGCTGGGAATGTAACTCAGTAATAAGGTACCGTGGGTTCAATCCCAGGTACCAAAAAAAAGAAAAAAAAAGTTACTTGTTAATTCTTCCTATTTTTAACTTGCTGTTAGTAGGTTTCTGACATCTTCTGGCTTTCTTAATTTTGAAAACAATATCCAAGATCATTCAAATGTGCTTTGTTTCAACACTTTTCATTTAAATATATATGTATATAAAATAATCTTTGGTTTTATGATGAAACTTAGGATGTCACTATTTTTTAGGTTTGTGAATTGCACATAAAGGAGTATTATCTATAGTATTGATTTGGTCGGTAGTAATTCTAAAGGCAATGTTATTTTTCAAATAATTTCATAAGGTATTGAGCCCTGCCCTACAACATCATTTTCTTAGTTGTCTGTGAATCTCAATCTTCCTTTTTGACAGTAATTTATTTCTATGATTTTTTTTTAAACTAGGACTCAAATTTCTCACTCCACAGTCTTTTTACAAGGAAGTAAATTAAAAAATTAATATTATTTTTATAGTCGTGCAATGTCCATGGTCATATGAAAGAATGACCATGCATCTGCATCTCCCCTGCCCTAGCCTATTTTTTCATCTTCATTTGAGGAAAAACATCACTGATTCTTTTTGTGTAGAAGATTTTATTATGAACTGTTGACTATAAGTTATGATAGAAAGAAGTCACTGTCACTGCTTTCATGTGAGAAAAGATTAAAGTCACTCTTCTGTTTTTAAACCAAAACAGGTAAGGTAAAAATGTTTGATCTTTTGTAGACTGGAGATTCAGGCTGACCTTAGATGCTTTTGTACCTGAACCCGGATTCTAAGGATCCTAACATTTTGTCAACTACCTTATCTACCACACCCTTCCCAGATCTTTTCATTATCAAAGGATTATGGCATTTGGATATTTCCTTTCTGTATTTCTGTGAAACCAAGCCCCTGATGTGGCTGTCAGCAGATGCTGCATCACATTGATTGTTCCAATTGGTACAGAGACAAGTGTCAACCCGAGCGGTTTCTCCCTTTAGCTGTAGAAGGGTAAAGCTTTTAGGTACTATTCCCTCATGGGGGATGTGCATGCTACTTTTTAAAGTGATTTAAACCTGTGTCTTATTCAAGTCTTACGTTAGGAGGCCTGTGTTCCTCTCTTGGTCACATAATGATGTTATTAGTGCTTAACTTTTCCAAACCTCAGTGTAGGTGACTTTTTTTTTTTTTTTTTTTTGGCAGAGCAGTTATTTTTGTTCTGTGCTCTGATGTGGTGTTCCTGTGAGTAAACACCAGAGGATTTGAGATCCACAATACTTTGGCAGAAAACTAACCAAAAACTGAAGGCATGTCTGTACATCTTATTTATAACTTGAACCATGATCTTGTCCCCTGAAATCTTCAGGCTGTTCTGGCTGAGGCTTTATATGTTGAAATGCCCAGCCCAGGCCGCGAGAGCAACCTGGCAAACGTGTTGTTGTAAATAGGAAGTAACATGTACAATTCTAACACATACTTTCACAGGGGATAAGGGACAGTGATTGAGACTGTTGAAGATGACAGCATTATGTTTTCTTCCCTCATTTGAATTCTCAGACATCCTTAAGTGCATTTTGAATTAGTTAATCCATAAGCTATTAACCCAAATACATGTCCTAAGTTTTTATAAGAATAAGCAATAGATTTGATATCTCTAAAGAGGAAGACTTATAAAAGAATATAGGTGCAAAGTTGAATTTATTCCTACGTAGACACTAAATTAGGTTCAGTAATTGGCATGCCTGTGTCATGTTTTAAATCTGAATTAAGGGCTGCTACATTCAGATTTGGCTAGGTCATATAATAAATTGAAACACTAAGGAGAATTGTTAAATAAGCAAGTTAATTTTTCCAGGTTCCTTAAAGTTTAAATCCAGCTAGTACTCCAAAAGTTTTCACAACCATCAGATGTTACTACTCAGGAACACTTGGCTATTAAAGACAGTGTTTCATCCCTTACAAGGATGGTAATGGAAAAAAATTAGGAGCCAGTTGGAAAGCCAAGATTTAGGTGTAAATGTTAGGTGAGTTAATTTTGCAGCTGAGTACCTTCATGAGTAAAAAGGATGGTTCATATCAGAACTTATAAGAGCTACTTTTAAATCTCACTTTCTTCACTTTTCATAAAACTTTCAGAATAGTGGGATAATAGTTCATCTCTGCGTATATATGTGTGTTTTAAAGAAGGATCAATGTTTTACTCTCCTCTCATCAAATTACATCTGTAAGTCAAGGGGAAAAAAGCAACTTAGATTATGATCTAATTATTCACAAAGGGAACACCTGAATTTGAATTATTGTTAGTTTTACTTTTTCTCTCTTTATAGTGAGTCAAAAAAATTTTCCCTTTAACTTCACATAGAAAATGAAACTTAATACAATAAAACAGGGATGGCAGGTTTCACAAGGGAAAAAGGCTGCTGTCAACTTTTTTCCTCAGGAATATGGAAATTTGGGTGGATTATCTGTTCAGAGGAGGTTTCCTTTATTAATTCTTTCTCTTTTTTTTTTCCACTTAAGACATCTGTTAACATTTCACACAGCCCAACAGATGTTGCAAAGCAAGTCCCATACTTTGTTCTCAAGAAAAATGACATTTCCTCAATTGGTTGCCCCACCTCTGTGACTGAGTCCAGCCTGCTGCTTCTGCATAATTTGCATATATTAAGTTATATACCTTAATGCATTACAAATTTGAGCTTCAGCATTATTTTTATATGGCAAAATCTAGTTTGATTAGAAACTAGTTTACATATTGCTCTAGAGTTGAGAGAGGGGAAAACATAATTAAAATTTCCTTTCAGAATGGCAACCTAATTCCACATACAGAAGGGAAGTTCACATTTTTTCCTATAAAATAAGTGAATTACAAAAGCTTGAGTTGTTTGCCATAAGGAAGTGCTGATTGTCATGTGATGTGGAGCGTCATTTTTATTATTTTGGCAAGAACAGGGACAGTTTTGTCTTGACAAGCCATTAGATGAATACCAGCGTGTGTCACATGAAAAACCACTGATCTTTAACCCAGCTCTGTACTTAACCAAGCCTTGAAAATGAATAGTGAATAAAAGGAAGAGCAAAGGCCAGTTTACTGTCATTACAGATTACAGAATCTGTTAACAGCTGCTGAACTGAACCCAGGGAATTACAGGTATTGTCCTTAACCAGCAGAAGTCCTGGAGATGCTTCTTAAATTGTGTACACAAACTATACATTTATTTTATATTTGCTCCGGATTTACATTGTTGGAAACATAGCTAGAAAAAAAATTCCTTGAGTACTTTCTCAGTGTAGTGCATGTGTGCCTTTATCACAAAACCATATGTATTTACAAAGAACAGTCTCAGTGAAGTTTTTCTGCTCCCAGTTATAGAACTTAATTTAAGAAAGCAAGGGACTTTTAAGGAACAAAATAGAAAGTATGCACGGTTCCTCCCCTTAAAACCAAAACAGAACAAAATGCACCCCACAAATATTTATGCAAAGCAAGATCTTTTCACTTGCTTTTTTTCATATGGTGGCTGGTTTTTGCATCAACATGTGATTTATTTATTTATATATTTGTTTTATTTATTCATTTTTAGAAGATGGAAGAAAAGGTCTAAAACCCACCTCAGTACCCAAATATTGAAAAGATCAGTAACATTTTAAACAGTCAGTTGTGGGAATTACTGCTTACAGAGCTAACAAGAAAGAACACACTGTCTTACTCTGCTGGTGGGATTGCATCCTGCCTCCCTATAGTCTTGTTATCCCACACTAACTGAAATGCAAATTCTTTGGAACTAATTGGATCTCATTGAAGGTACATGCACAGTGTGTAGTTAGTTACATGCAAAAAGGTTTTAAAAAATAAAAATTTCCCGTAATTACAACTTTTAATTACTATTAGAATCTATAGTACGGTTTAGAATATATATGTCTTGACTTTTTAACAGATTACTAAAAAACAAACATGACTTACAAAATGCTTGATAAGGTGCCCGTTCAAAAGTTACAGAAAAAAAAATGTTTAATTGCAGCAATCTGTAAATTGGATTTTATTAAACTCCTCTGAAAATGTTTTTTTTTTTTTTTTT